>NC_135976.1:33651669-33794123 GCF_053455715.1 Rhinoraja longicauda | reverse complement strand
CTCAACTGCCTGCCCGGTTCTGTCTCTATGATATATGATTTTGGGGTTCCAGCCCTACTGGTGATTTGTGCTGGGGTCCATTTCTTTGTTATTGGATCCTGAGCATGTACGTTTTGGCCTTGAAATAGTTCAGGCAAGTACTGTGCATTTTTGTTGTATTGTTTCAGCCCCTCCTCCTGGGCAGCTGCCAATTTTGCCCTTGTTTCTTCTTGGTCGATAGGGGGGTTGGATTTTGCTTGGCAGGGTGGTTTTGTATTTCCTGCCATTTAGCATTTCTGCAGGAGACTTCATGTCAGCCTTTAGTGGAGTTGCCCCGTAAGGATAATAGTGCCAGGTTTGGATCCTCCTTTGCCTCTCGGCATTTTATTAGTATTTTCTTGGCTGTCTGTACTTGCCTTTCAATAAACCCATGGCCCTTTGGGTAATGTGGTGAAGATGTTGTGATTTTGAACCCGTATTCGGTGGCCAGCTCTCTGAATTCCCGAGATGTGAATTGGGTTCCATTGTCACATACGATCTGCTCAGGTATTCCTTGCTCTGCAAACAACCCTCTAACAATTGACACAATTGTTTTAGCTTTCAAGTCCTTTATGTTTTCTCACAAATGGGAATTTGGAGTAGTAGCAGGCCATAATCAAATACCATTGCTGGTTCTCTGTGAACAGGTCTGCTCCGATGGTTTGCCATGGCCGGCTTGGGATATCACTGGGTGTCATTTCCTCCTTCTGTTGTGAATTCCTGTATTTTTGGCATATGTGGCATGTAGATACCAGCTTTTCTATGTCCTTGTACATGCCTATCCAGTACACAGCGGATTTAGCACGGAGTCTGCACTTTTCCATTCCTAAGTGTCCTTGGTGGATCTTTTCGAGGATTTCTTTTTTCATGGACTTGGGTATGATGATTCGTGATCCGGCCAGCAGGACTCCATTCTCTACCGAAATATCATCACGGATGGTCCAGTATTCGCGGAGGATAGGCTGAACTTGTTGTCTCTTTTCTGGCCACCCCTGTATTACCATTTGGGTGAGGAGCTGGAGTTCTTCATCTCTGGCTGTTTCCTCTTTAATCTGTTCCAGCTTCACGCTTGTCACACTCACAATGTGGTGGATCTTTATGCTCAGCCCTTCCATCTCTTGTTTGTCATGTGTTGATAGTCTGGATAGGGCGTCAGCTAGCAGCAGGTCTTTTCCCGGCTTGTATCTGATGTTGTAGTCGTAGCTCTGTAGCCTCAGTAATAGTCTCTGTAGTCTGGCTGGTGCTTTGGTGAGGTTTTTTTTTCCGATTTGTTCTAGAGGGCGGTGGTCTGTTTCGATGTCGAAATACCTTCCATATAGGTAAGTGTGAAATTTCTCGCAGCCATAGACTACTGCTAAGAGTTCTCTCTCTATGTTTGCGTACCTTGATTCTGTAGGAGTGAGTGCTTTGGATGCATACGCAATAGGTCGGCCATTTTGTATCAGTACTGCTCCAACTCCTCTCATGGAGGCATCAACTTGGAGTGTTACAGGTTTCTGTCTGTCATAGTACTGCAGGATCGTTTCTTTGCTGATGAGTTGTTTTAATTTCCCAAAATCTTGGCTATGTGAAGCACACCAATCAAATTCAGCGTCGTCTTTCATCAATTCACGGAGATTTGCTGTATGATTAGCAAGCTTAGGTATGAAGACTCCCATGTATTGTATGAGCCCTAGGAAACTTCTTAACTGTTTCTTGTCTTTGGGTTCCTCCATGTGGTTGATAGCATCCACTTTTGTAGGGTCCGGTTTCACTCCTTCTGCAGAGTAAATCAGTCCAAAGAATTTGCACTCCCTTTCTTTGATTATGCATTTGTCTGCATTGAGCTTTATGCCGGCTCTTCGAGTTTTTTCCATAGCCTCATGGAGGTTGTAATCATGCGTGTTTTCATCTCTGCCGTATACTTGGATATCATCTGCTATCCCGATTGCCCCTTTACAGCCTTTGTATGTTTCATCTATTTTCCGCTGGAAGACATCTTGACTCACCTTCAGCCCGAATGGGAGCCTGTTGAATCTGAATCTGCCAAATGGCGTGTTGAAAGTGGTGAGCATTGATGACTTCCGGTCTATTTTGACGTTCCAATATCCATTGCTAGCATCCAGCTTGCTGAACACCTTGGAACCGGCTAGTGCGGGTGTGATCTCTTCAAGGGTTGGAGTTGGATAATGGTCGCGCTTCAATGCATTGTTCAGATCCCTGGGATCAAGGCATATCCTTAGTTTTCCGTTTGGCTTTTCTTTGATAACAATTGAATTTACCAATCAGTTGGTTTAGTTATTGCTGTGATGATGCCCTTTTCTTCCATTTCGTTTAGTTGTTCCCTTAGCCTCTCTTTCAGTTCAAGGGGAACACGGCGGGGTGGGTGGATCACTGGCTTCACACTGGGGTCTACTGTGATATGGTATTCGTATTCCTCAAAACAACCAACGGTATCGTCAAAACACTCTGGGTACATGTCCATCAATTCTTCTTTGTTCCTGATGGGCGGCCGGTTTTTTGATGGGTATGTTTCTGTCAATTCTGCAGGAGTTTGTCTTGATTTCATAGTTGATTGACACAATCTTCAGTCTTTGGCACGTGTTCAGGCCGAGAATAGCAGGTCCTTTCGATTTAGTGATGAAGAAGGGGCATTTCACTTCTTTCCCTTTGTATGTTCCTGCTATGATTATTTTGCCTAGCTGTGGGATTATGGAACCTCCGTATGCAGCTAGGACTACATCGCTACTTCCAAGGATTCCTTTCCTGACGCTGCCATCTTTTGTCATGTGTTCAGGGAATATCTTTCCGTAAAGATTGACTGGTAAGATATTGCTCTGGGCTCCAGTATCAATTTTGAGCCTTAGATTAATCGTTGTTCTTTTCTTTCCCACTTTTTTCTGTAGTTGTATTATAGTATATGCTTCCTCTCTGTTGCTATGTGTTTTGCTGTTTCCCATTTCGTGGACGTCAATGGTCCCAACGGAAAGGAATTCTTCCTCAGAGGTATCTGAGGTTATCTCCTCTTCCTGTTGGACGTGTGCGTGTATTTGTTTCCTTCTCGTATTTCTATCGTTCTTTGACCATTGCTGCTTTGGCTTGGTGCTGTATGATTTTGTTGACCTACACATTTTCTTCCAGTGGTTAGGCCTCCCACATGAGTTGCAGGTAGTCCCGTATGCTGGGCACGCCCTGCGATCATCAAATGCATGCTCTGTACCGCAGTTCCAGCAGCTTCTTTGGCTTGCTTGTTTGTTTGCATGCCTAGAAAATGTCTGCTTTGGAGCCTTTAAGGTGGAGCCAGGGTCACGTTTTGAGAGAGCGTCTATATTCACTCTGGTGCTGCTCTGAGATGAGCCAACTTGAAGGCAGAGGGAGGACATTTGTTTCCTTGTGGCTTCGAAAGCTCTGGCAGCATCTACGGCGTCTTTTAGGTTGAGGGTGTCTTTCCCTATTAGGGACTTTTGGACCTAGACCCTTCTCCCCGAGCCATAGTAAAATATAACTGACCTTCTCTTCATCTGCAGTTCCTTTCAGGAAGCTTTTAAATGCCAGCTGGCTCTTTTGTTGGAATTTCTTGAACGCCTCCACCACATCATCGGCGTCCCAGTTCATCGTAGGGTGGAGGCTCATTGCTGCTGTGGAGGCCGCCATCTTGTGTTGTTAGGCGGGTGCACAAAAAAAATCAATTTCTCTGCAGCCGCTGTTCCTAATTCACAATAGCGATTCACAATAGCGCGGGTTTATACTCGAAAGTCACCGCTGCCACCATGTTGTGTCTTCGGGTTTGATGTCCTGATAATAACGACACAATTCAGGTTGTTTCAGTTGCCTTAATTTACTCCTTTATTCAGCTCCTTGCCTGTGTGGCGTAGTGATACTGAAAAGTGCTTACATACCTAATCACAGTGTGTGTGTGTGTGTGGTGAGTGTGCCTGATACAAAGTAGTGCAGGAGGTTGGGACTGCTACAATGAATATGTAGCATATGTAACACCCTCCCTCCCCCTTTCTCCCCTCCTCTCTCTCTCTCTCTCTCTCTGTCTCTCTCTCTCCCCCCCCTCCCTCTCTCTCCCTCTCTCTCTCCCCCCTCCCTCTCTCTCCCTCCCTCTCTCTCTCTCTCCCTCCCTCCCTCTCTCCCTCCCTCCCTCCCTCTCTCCTTCCCTCCCTCCCTTCCTCTCTCTCCCTCCCTCTCTCCTGCAGAACAGTGAGCGTCTGAACTGGGCGCTGAAGCAAAGGGCAAAGTCAACTAACTGACTGCTGTTACTTGCTCGGTAACTAGTGATATGTGTACAGCTCCCCCCCCCTCCCTCTCTCTCTCCTCCCTCTCTCTTCCCCTCCCTGTCTGTCTCACTCTCTCTCCCTACTCTCACCTGCTTTCTCTCTCTCTCTCTCTCTCTCTCTCTCTCTCTCTCTCTCTCTCTCTCTCTCTCTCTCTCTCTCTCTCCCCTCTCACCTACTTTCTCCCTTTTTCTCCTTCTCTTTCTCTCTTTCTTTCTTTCTTTCCCTCTCTCTCTCTCTCCTCCCTCTCTCTTCCCCTCCCTCTCTCTTCCCCTCCCTGTCTGTCTCACTCTCTCTCCCTACTCTCACCTACTTTCTCTCTCTCTCTCTCTCTCTCCCCTCTCACCTACTTTCTCCCTTTTTCTCCTTCTCTTTCTTTCTCTCTTTCTTTCTTTCTTTCCCTCTCTCTCCCTCCCTCTCTCTCTCTCTCCTTTCACTCTGTCTGTCTCACTCCTTCTCTCTCCTCCCTCTCTCCCCCCTCTGTCTCTCCCTTCCCCTCTCTGTCTGCCTCTCTCCCCCCTCACCTACTTTCTCCTTTTTTCTCCTCTCTCTTTCTCTCTCCCTCCCTCTCTCTCTCTCTCTCTCTCTCCTCCCTCTCTGTCTGTCTGTCTCACTCCCTCTCTCTCTCCCTCCCTCCCCCCACCCCCTTTCTCCCCTCCTCTCTCTCTCTCTCTCTGTCTCTCTCTCTCTCTCCCTCCCTCCCTCCCTCCCTCTCTCCGACAGCCCGGCCAAACCCAGTGGGGAATAATCATGGGGAGGGTGGGTTTGTTACAGGAGAGGAGGAGCTCTCAGAGTTGAGGTTATTAACTCCTAACATGTCCATGTATTGGGACTGGATGAAAATTCAAATGGTTCACTTTTCAAATGGAGTAAAAACTAAAGCCTATAATTTTTAATGTGGAAGTTACACACGAGTTTTATCAGCAAAATTGAGTAACAAGGAACTGTAGATGCTGGTTTACAGTAAAAGACTAAGTAAGATGGCTCACACGATGGCACGGTGGTGCAGCGGTAGAGTTGCTGTCTCACAGCGCCGAGACCCGGGTTCGATCCCGACTACGGGCGCCGTCTGTACGGAGTTTGTACGTTCTCCCCGTGACCTGCGTGGTTTTCTCCGAGATCTTCGGTTTCCTCCCACACTCCAAAGACGTGCAGGTTTGTAGGTTAATTGGCTGGGCAAATGTAAAAAATTATCCCTAGTGTGTGTAGGATAGTGTTAGTGTGCGGGGATCGCTGGGCGGCGCGGACCCGGTGGGCCGAATGGCCTGTTTCCGCATTGTATCTCTAAATCTAAATCGAAATCTAAAAAAAAAGTCAGTGGATATTTTTAAGGCGGAGACAGATAAATTCTTGATTAGTACGTGGGTGTCAGGGGTTATGGGGAGAAGGCAGGAGAATGGGGTTGGGGTTAGATAGATCAACCATGATTGAATGGCGGAGTAGACTTGATGGGCCGAATGGCCTAATTCAGCTCCTATCACTTATGACCCAGCAGCGGTCGAGGTTGGGTCGGCGGAAGGTGTCGTAGGTCGGGCAGGATGCCGAGAACAAGGGGACCCGGCGTGGGGGGGGGGGGGGCAGCGAGAGAGGAAAGGGGGGGCATTGGGGACCAAATGGAACACTTTGTAACTTTTTGGCGCCCTTCGTGTGGCGACTCTTTGCATACCTTGCGTGTGCAGAACAAAGAATCTCACTGTGGCTTGTCACATGTGATGATTAAGTATCATTCACTCATTCATTCCTCTCCTACCATCTCCACGAGGGTTGCCAAACGTGGGCAGGCGGGACTAGTGTAGATGGGACATGTTGGCCGGTGTGGGCAAGCTGGGCCGAAGGCTTGTTTCCACGCTGTATCATTCTATGACTCGAGGAGTTCCTTGTGTTTGTGGTAGTGGTTCTCTGTAAGAATTTCATTGTTCTATCTGGGACATCTATACACCAAAACTCGTGTTTGTTTGTTCCTGAACTACAACCAAAACGGTGCACGATAGTGTGAGAATTTTAGGCCCACCTTACTCACCGTCGACTCTTTGGTGCTAATGGAAGAAGTTTCATTGAAATCGGTGTTATATTTGTAAAGTTATTCACATTTTAAAGTTTAAATCTATCTCCTAGGGAGGGAGGGGGAGGGAGGGAGGGAGGGAGGGATGGGGTGGAGGGAGGGGGGGGGAGGAGGATAAGGGGGGAGGAGGGGAGGGGGGAGGGGGGAGGAGGGAGGATAAGGGGGGTTGAGGGGGATGGAGTGGGGGAGGAGGGGAAGGGGGAGGGGAGGGGGGCTGGAGGGGGAAGGGAGGGGGAGGAAGGAGCGGGGAGGGGGGAGTAGGGAGGGAGGGGGAGGGGAAGAGGAGGTGAGAGAGGGGGGGAAGGGGGCGAGGAGGGGAAGGGGTAGGAGAGGGTGCTGCACCAATGCAGGAGAGGTTTGGCCCAACGCAGGAGGTTTGGTCTAGTTTGACAATAAAGTACTCTTGACTTTTGACTCTTGAACTCTCTCCAATGCCAACACATCCTTCCCCAGATATGGGGCCCAAAACTGCCCACAATTCTCCAAACGCGCCTTAGCATTACATTCCTCTTTCTCTGTTGACCTCCCCTCCTTTACCAACCAACCCCCCCCAAATTCCCCCCCCCCCCCCCCCCCGTTCCCCACCTCTCTGTACACACGGCAAACTTGATTGATTTTATATCTCATGATACAGCAAAAAAAAAAACCTGCCCCCTGCCACTTCAACTCAGATACACAAATCCACAGTTAATCCTTTAAATCAGTGACAATCCCAGGGGATTATCCATTCATCCCAGTCCAAAATCCTGCATTTGAACAGAATTCTTTGGAGAAGGTTTTTGCAAAAGGGCGATAAAGAGATTATTCGTGCGGGTAAGTAGTCCAGGCAGTGGGTACAATGGAGCAGTAAATCACTAATGGGTAGAGTGCGATGGTTTTGTGTTGTATCTGTGTGCACACGAGGCGAGGTTTATTAGCAGTCAGGTGCACTGTGGTTTTGGGTGTTTAACACTGAAAGATCGGGGTTGCAGTTCGCTGTGCGGACGGGGAGAAAGCATCACCCCCTCGTTCCCCAATTAGGGGTCACGGTGGCTCAGCGGTAGAGTTGCTGCCTTACAGTGCTTGCAGCGCCGGAGACCCGGGTTCCATCCCGACTATGGGGGCTGTCTGTACTGAGTTTGTACGTTCTCCCCGTGACCTGCGTGGGTTTTCTCCGAGATCGTCTGTATATAGGTGCAAGACAATAGGTGCAGGAGTAGGCCATTCGGCCCTTCGAGCCAGCACCGCCATTCAATGTGATCATGGCTGATCATTCTCAATCAGTACCCCGTTCCTGCCTTCTCCCCATACCCCCTGACTCCGCTATCCTTAAGAGCTCTATCTAGCTCTCTCTTGAATGCATTCAGAGAATTGGCCTCCACTGCCTTCTACAACTCTGTTCTAAATGGCCTACCCCTTATTCTTAAACAGTGGCCCCTGGTTCTGGACTCCCCCAACATTGGGAACATGTTTCCTGCCTCTAACGTGTCCAACCCCTTAATAATCTTATATGTTTCGATAAGATCCCCTCTCATCCTAAATTCCAGTGTATACAAGCCTAGTCGCTCCAGTCTTTCAACATATGACAGTCCCGCCATTCCGGGAATTAACCAAGTAAACCTATGCTGCACTCCCTCAATAGCAAGAATATCCGTCCTCAAATTTGGAGACCAAAACTGCACACAGTACTCCAGGTGCGGTCTCACTAGGGCCCTATACAACTGCAGAAGGACCTCTTTGCTCCTATACTCAACTCCTCTTGTTATGAAGGCCAACATTCCATTGGCTTTCTTCACTGCCTGCTGTACCTGCATGCTTCCTTTCAGTGACTGATGCACTTGGACACCCAGATCTCGTTGTACGTCCCTTTTCCTAACTTGACACCATTCAGATAATACTCTGCCTTCCTATTCTTACCACCAAAGTGGATAACCTCACACTTATCGACATTAAACTGCATCTGCCATGCATCCGCCCACTCACACCACCTGTCCAAGTCACCCTGCAACCTCATAGCATCTTCCTCACAGTTCACACTACCACCCAGCTTTGTATCATCTGCAAATTTGTTAATGGTACTTTTAATCCCTTCATCCAAGTCATTAATGTATATTGTAAATAGCTGCGGTCCCAGCACCGAGCCTTGCGGTACCCCACTAGTTACTGCCTGCCATTCTAAAAGGGATCCATTTATCCCCACTTTTGCTTTCTGTCTGTCAACCAATTTTCTATCCATGTCAGTAGCCTACCCCCAATACCATGTGCTCTAAATTTGCCCACTAATCTCCTATGTGGGTCCTTGTCGAAGGCTTTCTGAAAGTCAAGGTACACCACATCCACCGGCTCTCCCCTGTCAATTTTCCTAGTTACATCCTCAAAACATTCCAGAAGATTAGTCAAGCATGATTTCCCCTTCGTAAAATCCCATGCTGACTCGTTACTGCTATCCAAATGCTCCGCAATTTCGTCTTTTATAATTGACTCCAGCATCTTCCGATCTAGTCCGATTTTATAAATCTTTCCAGCTGAAGGGAGATTAAATAAATATTCCAATCTGTGTTGCTGTGAGAAGCTGTGATGCAGCCAAGTTTTGGTTTTAGCCAGGAATTTATATTTCCCTGTGGCTTTGGCATGGATTAAGAGCTGTCACGTGGGCAGCCAATCTTACAGAGAGGACACTAGGGCCAGGGCAAGTTGTTACGTTAGAGATGCAATTAACCCTGGTTTTTAAACAGCGTTTGGATCCCGCCAGATCAGAATGTATTGAATCCATCTGGAGAGTGTAGGAACAGGAGACGCTGGTATAAACCGAGGACAGACACAAAAAGTGCTGGAGTAACTCAGCGGGACAGGCAGCATCTCTGGAAGGAAGGAATGGGCGACGTTTCGGGTCGAGACCCTTCTTCAGACTCATTTGGAGCTTTGCATTGGGGATCGTTCCCGAGTTTCGAGATTAATCAGGAAGCTGGCTGTGTTTATCGGCTTGAATCAGGATCCACTGGAATAGCTGACCTGGTCAGGATTCCTGCATTCACCGCGTTGTGGAAAGGGCGGCCACGGTGGCGCAGCGGTAGAGTTGCTGCCTTGCAGCGCCAGAGGCCCGGGTTCCATCCCGACTGCGGGCGCTGTCTGTGCGGAGTTTGCACGTTCTCCCCGTGGCTTGCGTGGGTTTTCACTGCGTTCTCCGGTTTCCTCCCACACTCCAAAGACGTGCAGGTTTGTAGGTTAATTGGCTTCTGTAAATTGTCCCTAGTGTGTGCAGGATGGTGTTAGTGTATGGGGATCGCTGGTCGGCACGGACTCGGTGGGCTGAAGGGCCTGGTTCTGCACTGCATCTCTAAGCTAAACTGCACTAAGCTAAGCCTGCATCACAGCTTGGTTTGGGAACAGCTCTGCCCAAGTCAAGTCAAGTCAAGTCAAATTTATTTGTCACATACACATACTCGATGTGCAGTGAAATGAAAGTGGCAATGCCTGCGGGTTGTGCACAAAAAGAATTACAGTTACAGCATATAAATAAAGTTAATAACTTACTAAACATAGCACAAAAAGTGTCGACAAAAATTTAGTCTCTGGGGTTATCAAAGTTGACAGTCCTGATGGCCTGTGGGAAGAAGCTCCGTCTCATCCTCTCCGTTTTCACAGCGTGACAGCGGAGGCGTTTGCCTGATCGTAGCATCTGGAACAGTCCGTTACTGGGGTGGCAGGGGTCCCTCATGATCTTGCTTGCTCTGGATCTGCACCTCCTGATGTATAGGTCCTGCAGGGGGACGAGTGTAGTTCCCATGGTGCGTTCTGCCGAACGCACTACTCTCTGCAGGGCCATCCTGTCCTGGGCAGAGCTGTTCCCAAACCAGACTGTAATGTTGCCGGACAGGATGCTCTCTACAGCCCCAGAGTAAAAGCAATGAAGGATCCTCAGCGACACTCTGAATTTCCTCAGTTGTCTAAGGTGGTAAAGGCGCTGCTTAGCCTTACCCACCAGTGCGGCTATGTGCGTTGCCCATATCAGATCCTCTGCGATGCGGACTCCCAAGTATTTGAAACTGCTCACCCTATCCACAATAGACCCATTTATCTCCAGTGGCGTGTACGTCCTTGGATGTTTAGCCCTTCTGAAGTCCACAATCAGCTCCTTTGTTTTAGTGACATTCAAGAGGAGGCTATTGTCCTGACACCAGAGTGCCAGATCAGCCACCTCCTCCCGGTAGGCCTTCTCATCGTTGTTGGAGATCCGGCCCACCACCACAGTGTCATCAGCAAACTTGATGATGGAGTTTGAGCTGAACCTGGCCCTACAGTCATGTGTGTACAGGGAGTACAGTAGGGGGCTAAGGACGCAGCCCTGGGGGGATCCTATGTTCAGGGTGAGGGAGCTAGATGTGTGGTCCCCCATCCTGACCACTTGGGGCCTGGCAGTGAGAAAGTCCAGGACCCAGGCACACAGAGGGGTGCTAAGCCCCAGTTCCAGCAGCTTTTCAACCAGTCTGCTGGGGACTATTGTGTTGAATGCTGAACTAAAGTCAATGAACAGCATCCTCACATAGCCCCCCTGGCTGTCCAGATGAGAGAGAGCGGTGTGTAGAACCTGGGAGACCGCATCATCCGTGGACCTGTTCGGACGGTATGCGAACTGTAGTGGGTCCATGTTGCGAGGAAGGAGGGAGGGAGTTGCAGGGAGTTGTGGTAGTAGCCCAGTCTATGTTTGATTGTGGCTACATTATGTAGACTGAGATTTTCACTGTCCTCCTGATTAATTTTACTGTTTGAGTGCCTTGTTGTCACCTTCCCCTCAGCTAACAATGAACCATTGCCCACTTCCCTGACCAGCGTCTGCTTTGATCTGTCATTTACACACCTTACATCTCCTCGTACCCTTTCCTATCTGTAGTTTCCCTCTCCCCTGACGTTCATTCTGAAGAAGGGTTTCGACCCGAAACGTCACCTATTCCTTCGCTCCAGAGATGCTGCCTGTCCCACTGAGTTACTCCAGCATTTTGTGTCTATCTTCGGTGTAAACCAGCATCTGCAGTTCCTTCCTGCACACTAATCAGTTTTCCCTCTCCATTAAACGGACTTATCTCTGTCCATTGGAGTTTCTGTGGATCACCATCGAAGACAATTGACTTGGTATAAATGTGAATTGTCCCTAGTGTGTGCAGGATAGTGTTAGTGTGCGGGGATCGCTGGTCGGCGCGGACTCGGTGGGCCGAAGGACCTGTTTCCAAGCTGTAACTCTAAACTAAACTAAAACTAAAATAATCGAGAGCACAGATAAAGTAAACTATGGCCAGTAGGCTACCGGTGATATTCTCCACACCCACGGGCAGTAGGTTGCTTCAAATCACATCAGAAGGAATATATATATATATACAGCCGGCACGGTGGCACAGCAGTAGAGTTGCTGCCTTACAGCGAATGCAGCGCCAGAGACCCGGGTTCCATCCCGACTACGGGTGCTGTCTGTACGGAGTTTGTACGTTCTCCCCGTGACCTGCGTGGGTTTTCTCCGAGATCTCCGGTTTCCTCCCACACTCCAAAGACGTGCAGGTTTGTCGGTGAATCGGCTTAGGTTTGTATACATGGTACAAGTGTAAATTGTCCTTAGTGTGTGTAGGACAGTGTTAGTGTGCGAGGATCGCTGGTCGGCGTGGACTCGGTGGGCCGAGGGGCCTGTTTCCGCGCTGTATCACTAAACTAAACATCCTTTATAAATAAAGGCCGTCAGAAGCCATAAAGTGGTTGTGAAATACAGACTCTGGGGTGGGAGTCAGGAGCAACACACACACACACACACACACACACACACACACACACAGGCACACACACACACACGCACGCACACGCACGCGCGCGCACACACACACACACACACACACACCCCATTGTTCTCCAGATCACCAAGGGCAAGTCAGGTGATGTGATGTTTGTTGCAATCCAATCTGAACGTAAATGCGCAGCGTGCCCAAGAGATAGTGGTTGCCAACTTCCTCACTCCCAAATACGGGACAAAGGGTGACCTCACCGCCCCGCGTGACCTCACCCAGCCCAGCGGCCACGTGCTCCCGCTCCACCAATGGCGGCCGCTGGCTGGGCGAGGTCACGCGGGGCGGTGACGTCACCCTTTGTCCCGTATTTGGGAGTGATGAAGTTGGCAACCGCTACACCAGAATGTGGATCTGCAATCACTCATTACAACCACTCTGTACACTGCGACTGGCTCGACTGTAATCGTGTATTGTCTTTCCGCTGACTGGTTAGCAAGCAACAAAAAAATCTTTTCACTGCACCTCGGTACACGTGACAATAAACTTAACAATACTAAACCCGCTGAGTTACCCCAGTACTTTGTGTCCATCTTTGCAATAAAACCAGCATCTGCAGTTCATTATTTCTACCTTAAGTTTAATTTAGAGATACAGTGCCCTTTGGCCCACTGAGTCCGTGCCGACCAGCGATCCCCGCGCACTAACACTATCCCTACACACACACTAGGGACAATTTACAATGTTTTACTGAGGCCAATTAACTGACAAACCTGCACGCCTTTGGAGTGTGGGAGGAAACGGGAAGAAAACCCACGCGGGTCACGGGGAGGACGTGCGGACAGCGCCCATGGTCAAGATGGATCCCGGGTCTCTGGCGCCACCCAAGGGCAGATTGACTGATTGTAGAGTAAATGCAAGGGGACATGTGCAATGGGTAGCGATGTGTTCGTACTGTACGTCTGGAGTTTGTCGTTAATGAAGATGGTCGTTAATGAAGATGGTCGTAGCCTGCTGTGACTTGCTCTGCTGGAGACGCCACTGGGGAGAGCCGACACTGACGCGGCGAACTGATAGCACCTCGAAAGTAGGCTAGTCAGCCATGCGTTCAAGGTGCATCGATTCCTTAAGGCAGCTCAACACTGAGGCCGGCCGGTGTGAATGGATTTGAAATGGACTGCATTTCCCACTTGTGCCCTATCACTGATATTCATCATCTGTAAAACAACCTCCATCCATTCTCCAGTCACAAAGGGAGAGCTTTAATGGTAGCAACAAGGACTGCAGATGTAGGTTAAGATGCAGGTTACATGAAAGGATACAAAGTGCTCCTGTTAACAGCCTGGCCCTGAAATTAATCCCTGTAGAACTGCAGATGCTGGCTTACAAAGTAGGACACACAAAGTGCTGGAGTAACTCAGCGGGTTAGGCAGCATCTCTGGAGAACACGGATAGGGTACAAAGTGCTGGAGTAACTCAGCGGGTCAGGCAGCATCTCTGGAGAACACGGTGCTGGTGAACATTAATAAAATTCCACTAAATTTTCCAATTTGGCGATTTCCTTTCAATCCCGAGTCTCTGGAGAACATGGATAGGTGATGTTTCAGGTCGGGACACTTTTTAGTTACGTTTAGTGTGGTTTAAAGATACAGCGCAGAAACAGGCCTATCGGCCCACCGAGTCCGCACCGACCAGCGATCCCCGCACATTAACACTATCCCACACACACTAGGGACAATTTACAATTTTTACTGAAGCCAATTAACCCACAAACCTGTACGTCTTTGGGAATGTGGGAGGAAACCGGAGCACCCTGAGAAATCCCATGCAGGTCACGGGGAGAACGTACAAACTCCGTACAGACAGCGCCCGTAGTCGGGATCGAACCCGGGTCACTGGCGCTGTGAGGCAGCAACTCTACCGCTGCGCCACCGTGCCACACACTACAACGACCAGGGATCGTACACTAGTTCTATCCTACACACCAGGGACAATTTACAGGATCAGGGAATCTACAGTGATGCAGCTCGTAACTTGGGAATGCTGGCAGGAATGGGGCAGTGGGAAATCTGCTGTCCCTTTACACAACCAGAAGAATTTCCAATCAGTAAAAATACAACATGGGCTGTATGTCTCTGTTAGCCGTAGTGAGCTCGGATTGTAAGTTTGTAGGAAGGAACTGCAGTTGCTGGTTTAAACCGAAGATAGACACAAAAAGCTGGAGTAACTCAGTGGGACAGGCAGCATCTCTGGAGAGAAGGAATGGTTGACGTTTTGGGTCAAGACCCTTCTTCACCCGAAATGTCACCCATTCCTTCTCTCCAGAAATGCTGCCTGTCCTGCTGAGTTACTCCAGCTTTTTGTGTCTATCTAGAGTTATAGAGTTATAAGTCGCTGTTAGCTAGGGTTGCCAACTGTCCCGTATTAGCCAGGACATCCCGTATATTGGGCTAAATTGATTTGTCCCGTACGGGACCGCCCTTGTCCCGTATTATGCCCGGGGGGTATGGGGCCTGGGGCTGCTGTAGGCCCGGACACTGTAGGCCTGGACACTATAGGCCCTGGGCCACTGTAGGCCCGGGCGGCCGCCATTGGTGGAGCGGGAACACGTGGCCTCTGGCTGGCTGAGGTCACATGGAGCGTGGGGCGGTGACGTCGCCCTTTGTCCCTTATTTGGGAGTGAGATAGTTGGCAACCGTAGTTGTAAGTCGCTGTTCACTGTTGTGAGCTGGGTTTATAAGTCGTTGTTAGCTGTGGTGAGCTGGGGTAGTAAGCCGCTGTTAGCTGTTGTGGACTACTGCCCAGTAAACAACTTTAAACTTCCCTGGCACACCTGCCATGTAAAATTCAAGGAATTTCAATGTTTTTGAACCCAGAGAGTCAGCTGTGCCTTTTATTACAGCGCGGCCTTGCGAAAGATAAAAAACATGCCGTTTATGAGTATCTGGCAAAGGCAATTGAAGGAAGGAAGTGGTTACAGACAGATGCAAGCTGTGGACAGCGAGGACTGGGGTGGAGTCACTCACTGGGGTCCGTACGGGGGTGGGTGGGGGGGGAGAAATTCAACCTTGGTTTAGTTTTTAGTTTCGAGATACAGAGTGGAAACATGCTCTGGCCCACTGAGTCTAATTCACTGGATGTTTTCACGAGAGAGTTAGATTTAGCTCTAAGGGCTAACGGAATCAAGGGATATGGGGAGAAAGCAGGAACGGGGTACTGATTTTGGATGATCAGCCGTGATCACATTGAATGGCGGTGCTGGCTCGAGGGGCCGAATGGCCTCCTCCTGCACCTATTGTCTATGTTTCTATGGTCCGCGCCAACCAGCTATCACCCGTTAACAACGGCCTGTCTCCTTTATTGTTACTTTTTTGCATATCTTTCATTTATTTGTTCTATGTATCTCTCCATATCACCGTCTGTTTCTCTCGTTTTCCCTTTCCCCTGACTCTCAGTCTGCAGAAGGGTCTCGACCCGAAACGCCACCTATTCCTTCTCTCCAGAGATGCTGCCTGACCCGCTGAGTTACTCCAGCATTTTGTGTCTGTCTTCAGGTTAAACCAGCATCTGCAGTTCCTCCTTACCCATCCTACACACTGGGAACAATTTACACAATCGGACAATTTACAGTTCAGGGAGAGTTTCTTAATAGCTGCCAGCAGGCAACGGAACCAACCTATCCATAACTAGAGAGCAGCCGTGACCGACTATCTACCTTATTGAAGACCCTCTGAGCTTCCTTGTGAAATCAACTGATTCTTGGAGGTAGAGTGTGAGGGGCAGCACAATCAAGGACCAGTCTCACCCCGGCCACCCCCTCTTCTCCCCTCTCCCATCAGGCAAGAGGTACAGAAGTGTGAAAACGCACACCTCCAGATTCAGGGACAGTTTCTCCCCGGCTGTTATCAGGCAACTGAACCGTCCCACCACCAACTAGAGAGCGGTCCTGACCTCCCATCTACCTCACTGGAGATCCTCGGACTATCTTTAGCCGGACTTTACTGGACTTTATCTTGCCCTAAACGTTCTGCCCTTTATCCTGTATCTGTCCACTGTTGTCGGCTCCATTGTGATCGTGTATAGTCTTTCAGCTAGCTGGATAGCACGCAACGAAAGCTTTTCACCATACCTCGGTAAACGTGACAATAAATTAAACTAAAGACTAAAAAAACAAAAACAGAAGCCAATTAACCTACCAATCTGCACCTCTTTGGGATGTGGGAGGAAACCGGAGGTCCTGGAGAAAACCCACGCTGTCACAGGGAGGCATGCTGCCACATAGAGCCCTCTAGTATTTGATACTTCCTCCTGGGTAACAAGGTTCCGACTGCCTACCCTACGTATGCCTCTCAAAATATTATAATATAATGTAATGGTACAGCGGTAGAGTTGCTGCCTTGCAGCGCTTACAGCGCCAGAGACCCGGATTCGATCCCGACTACGGGCGCTGTCTGTACGGAGTTTGTACGTTCTCCCCGTGACCTGCGTAGGATTGTCTCTGAGATCTTCGGTTTCCTTCCACACTCCAAAGACGTGCAGGTTTGTGGGTTAATCGGCTCGCTCGGTTCGCTCGCTAGTGTGCGTAGGATAGTGTTAATGTGCGGAATGGACTCAAGTGGGCCGAATGGCCTAATTCTACTCCAACAAACTGTGTGACCGTGCGAACTTGAGAATCACGACTCGTCTTGAACAAGAACAGATTTCGGACGCCAAAAATGTTTAATCTCTTCTTGGACAACTGCATCAGCAAACATTTACATTTTGATCCACTAATTGTAGAGGCCAAATAAAAATCTTTGCACTGTTATCATTTATGATTAATATTGGAAACTTGAAACATGACCCAACCCAAAAACAGGCGAGGTGGATCGACAGACTTAAACACCACTTTGGAGTCGTGTTTAACTTCTAATTGCGGGAGGAAGTTGTATATCAGCCTCTAACCTAATTACAACCTAAAGCTTGAAATGAGAGAGATGCATGTCTTCATAGACTCTCACGCACACACACGCACGCACACACACAGGTAATAAGGCTAAATTTAAATGCTGTTTGAGAAAGAAAAAACATGTTTTGTAAAAGACGCACGATAATTCACAGCCACCTCAACGCTTTGCAGTCACTGTAAGATGAAGACGAGTAAGCAGTAGGTTAATAACACACCTCTATCGAGCTAGACAGTATAGAAACTGTTTGTGTAGGAAGGAACTGCAGATGCTGGTTTAAACCGAAGATAGACACAAAATGCTGGAGTAACTCAGTGGGACAGGCAGCATCTCTGGAGAGAAGGAATGGGTGACGTCTTAGGTCGAGACCCTTCTTCGGACTGATGTCAGGGGAGAGGGAACTACAGAGATAAGGAAGTGTATGGGGTGAAAATAGGACAAAGGGGATGTGGATCAAGGAAAATGTAGATCAAGGAAAATGTAGAATAGATTATTGACAGCTGGGGGAATGTAACAACGAAGCAAACAGAGATAGAATGTAGTCGGAGACAGTAAGACTGGTCGGAGAACTGGGAAGGGGGAGGGATGGAGAGAGGGGGAAAACAAGGGCTATTTGAAGTTGGAGAAGTCAATGTTCATACCGCTGGGGTGTAAGCTGCCCAAGCGAAATATGAGGTGCTGTTCCTCCAATTTGCACTGGGCCTCACTCTGACAATGGAGGAGGCCCAGGACAGAAAGGTCAGTTTTGGAATGTGAGTGGGAGTTAAAGTGTCCAGCAACTGGGAGATCAGGTAGGTTTAGGCAGACTGAGCAAAGATGTTCAGCAAAACGATCGCCGAGCCTGCGCTTGGTCTCGCTGATATTTACTGTTTGCATTCGTATATCCCTTCGTTATCATCTCTGGGGAGGGATGGAATTCAAATCTCCCATCTTAAAGAGACTTAAACTTACATATAACAGCAGAGAAACAGGCAGAAGATGGACACAAAATGCTGGAGTAACTCAGCGGGTCAGGCAGCATTTCTGGAGCGAAGGGATGGGTGACGTTTCGGGTCGAGACCCTTCTTCAGACTGAGAGTCAGGGGAGAGGGAGATACACAGATATGGAAGGGTCGGGTGTGAAAACGAGACATCAAAGAGGATGCAGTACAAAGTAGATCATTGTTGGCTAGGAGAAGCTGGCAACGAAGCATGCAAAGATAACGTAATCAGGAGGACAGTCAAACTAAAAGTAAAGTGCAGATAGACACAAAATGCTGGAGTAACTCAGCGGGTCAGGCAGCATCTTTGGAGAGAAGGAATGGGTGACGTTTCGGGTCGAGACCCTTCTTCAGACTGAGAGTCAGGGGAGAGGAAATCTAGAGATATGGAAAGAAACAGACACTTTGGCCCACAATGTCCGAGGTGCCAAGTTCAAGTTCCGACCCAAAACGTCGCCTGTCCATTTTCTCCAGAGATGCTGCCTGACCAGCTGAGTTACTCCAGCACTTTGTGTTGTTTTTTTTGTGAAGCAACATCTGCAGTTCCTTAGTTTATTATTATTGTCAAGTGTACTGAAGTACAGTGAAAAGCTTTCTTGTTGCGAGTTATCCAGTCAGCGGAAAGACTGCATGTGATTACGATCAAGCTGCCCGCAGTGTACAGATACAGGATAATAATCATAATATAATATATTCCATTATTCGTCCCACACTGAGGAAATTTACAGTGTTACAGCAGCAAAGTGGAGAGCAAGAGATCATTCATTATAAATAAAAGTAAAGACAAGGATAAATTGTCATCAGTTTTCTGTGTAAAGGGAATAACGTTCGGTACAAGATAAAGTCCAGCAAAGTCCGATTAAAGATAGTCCGAGGGTCTCCAATGAGGTAGATGGGAGGTCAGGACCGCTCTCTAGTTGTTGAGAGGACGGTTCAGTTGCCTGATAACAGCCGGAAAGAAACTGTCCCTGAATCTGGAGGTGTGCGTTTTCACACTTCTGTACCTCTTGTCTGATGGGAGAGGGGAGAAGAGGGGGTTTCTACCTTCAATAAATCGTGCTCTGCTTAATAAGATCCTTCCCAACTTGGCCTTTTATAAGCCGCATGGTTGACTTTATGGGCGAGACTTCACCAGTTCAGCTTGTAACATGTTCAGGGGGCAGTAGCACCTTTGTGTCGGAGGTAGACTATCCCCCCTCTCGTAAACCATCAGCTTTGTAACGAGTGCTTTCACCCTCGGTTATTGACTGAATCTTTCGCGCGTTGTGACAGAGACAAAGAAAAACTTTACAACTGCACCTGGTGTTACAGAAGGCAGGCGTCACCTGTGGAGTGTGAGATCTCTCAACTTGCTGACAACCTTCAGCACAATCCTCAACTTTGGTCCGCTCCAGACTTTAGGAGTTCGTGCTGAGGGACGCAATGAAGCTCGGTGCAGCCAACGCCAAGGCTCTGGGGGGGGCAGAGTCTGGGCAGAACCAAGGGCAGGGATATCACCCCAGGTGGCCACATGAGGGGCAAAGGATGCCTGGTATAAGGATAGATTCTTCATTAGTGCGGGTGTCAGAGGTTACGGGGAGAAGGCAGGAGAATGGGGTTAGGAGACGGAGAGATAGATCAGCCATGATTGAATGGCGGTGCAGGCTTGATGGGCCGAATGGCCTAATTCTGCTCTTCTGAGTTTTGTGAACGCGAGTGAATATAACACTAGTGAATGTACAAAGGCTGAGAATGCCAGAAGAGGTTTCTCGCATTGTTCTTGCCTTGTGTACATATATAGGTTGACCACTTGAACTTTGCCAGCCTGCTCCCTGTCTAACCCAGGCATTCAGGCCAGAGGGGAGTAGGGGGGAGGGTCGGAGAAGAAGCAGGAGAAAGAGGAAGCTGGAAGGATAAGGAGGGTGGAAAGAAGGTAGAGAGGGAGGGAGACAAAGTGGGGCAGGTCCCTGCTCACTGTGTTCCCTGGTCACAGGTTCGAGGCAGACTGAGCCGCTGGGACAAACCCCAGACCACCAGCGCCACCGTGTTTAGTTTAGAGATACAGCGCGGAAACAGGCCCTTCGGCCCATCGAGTGAGTCCGCGCTAACCAGCGATCCCCGCACACTAACACTATCCTTCACACAGTAGGGATGATTTCACTTTTAGACCAAGCCAATTCACCTACAAACCTGCACGTCTTTGTAGAGTGCATGGAAACCAAAGATCTCGGTGAAAACCCATGCAGGTCACGGGGAGAACATACAAACTCCGTACAGACAGCGCTCGTAGTCAGGATCGAACCTGGGTCTCCGGCGCTGTAGGGCAGCAGCTCTACCGCTGCGACACCCTGTGTTCTAGACTGAGCTGCTGGTAAGAAGCCCTAGACAGCCAGCGCCTCTGCTGAGGGTAAGACTGAGCGGCCGGGGCAGGCCTGAGATGCCAGTGCCTCTTCCTGCTCACCCTTCTGAATCAGCTGCCTTCTCTACAGTCTGAAGAAGGGACTCATAGAAACATAGAAAATAGGTGCAGGAGGAGGTCATTTGGCCCTTCGAGCCAGCATCGCCATTCATTGTGATCATGGCTGACAATCAGTAACCCGTGCCTGCCTTCTCCCCATATCCCTTGATTCCGCTAGCCCCTAGAGCTCTATCTAACTCTCTTTTAAATTCATCCAGTGAATTGGCCTCCACTGCCTTTTGTGGCAGAGAATTCCACATATTCACAACTCTCTGGCTGAAAAAGTTTCTTCTCACGTCAGTTTTAAATGGCCTCCCCTTTATTCTTAGACTGTGGCCCCTGGTTCTGGACTCCCCCAACATTGGGAACATTTTTCCTGCATCTAGCTTGTCCAGCCCTCTCATCCTTCTAAACTCCAGTGAATACAAGCCCAGTCTTTTCAATCTTTCGTCACATGACAGTCCCGCCATCCCGGGGGATTGACCTCGTGAACCTACGCTGCACTGCCTCAATAGCAAGGATGTCCTTCCTCAAATTAGGAGACCAAAACTGCGCACAATGCTCCAGATACGACCCAAAACGTCTCCTTCTCTCCAGAGATGCTGAGTTACTCCGGCTTTTTGTGTCTACCTTCCATCTCCTCTGCAGATGTAATGTTCCGGATCATGGCCCCAGAGACTCACTGCAGATCAGTTCTTGTCCTCATCTATCTCATCACAGACCTCTGCCTTGTGGTTAATGGTATCTCCAAACACTGCACGCCATTCCTCTATCCTCACGCTGTACCCAGCCTCCCGAGGACTGTTTCTTATAGGAGCTGGCCCAGATTTGCATCAGTAAGATTTTGCCTTCAGCCCAGGCAGTTTCTTTTACTGCAGATTAAAGTTGGCAAGCCCACAAAAATGTGTGGAGGCTAAATCACGTGGGTATAAATGGACTAATTCAGTACGACTCCCAAAATCCGTTCCAGCTGTAGTCTTCCATGGCCTGAAAACACGTTCAAAGTTTTTTTTTAAACCTTAAAATGCAACTTCAAACTTAGATTGAGATCTTTTAGAGATTTAGAGATACAGCGCGGAAACAGGCCCTTCGGCCCACCGAGTCCGCACCGACCAGCGATCCCCGCACACACACACACACATACCCTACACACACACTAGGGACAATTTTTACACTTTTGTACCAAGCCAATTAACCTACAAACCTGCACATCTTTGGAGTGTGGGAGGAAACCGAAGATCTTGGAGAAAAACCCACGCAGGTCACGGGGAGAACGTACAAACTCCGTACAGACAGCAGCCATAGTCGGGATGGAACCCGGGTCTCCGGCGCTGCATTTGCTGTAAGGCAGCAACTCTACCGCTGCGCCACCGTGACCGCCAAGCCTGGGGGGGTCAACTTCTGAGTTTAGAAACAAGAAACCGCCATTGCTGGTTAATGCACACCCTGACAATAGACAATAGGTGCAGGAGGAGGCCATTCGGCCCTTTGAGCCAGCACCACCATTCAATGTGATCATGGCTGATCATTCACTATCAGTACCCCGTTCCTGCCTTCTCCCCATAGCCCCTTACTCCGCTATCCTTAAGAGCTCTATCCAGCTCTCTCTTGAATGCATTCAGAGACTTGGCCTCCACTGCCTTCTGAGGCAGAGAATTCCACAGATTCACAACTCTCTGACTGAAAAAGTTTTTCCTCATTTCCGTTCTAAATGGCCTACCCCTTATTCTTAAACTGTGGCCCCTGGTTCTGGACTCCCCCAACATTGGGAACATGTTTCCTTCCTCTAACGTGTCCAACCCCTTAATAATCTTATATGTTTCGATAAGATCTCCTCTCATCCTTCTAAATTCCAGTGTTTACAAGGCCTTGTTGGTACAGCGGGTAGAGCTGCTGCCTCACGGCGCCAGAGACCACTGGGTCGATCCTGACTACGGGCGCTGTCTGTACGGAGTTTGTACGTTCTCCCCGTGACCTGCGTGGGGTTTCTCCGGGTGCTCCGGCTTACTCCCACACTCCAAAGGCGTACAGGTCTGGAGGTTAATTGGCCTCGGTAAACATTGTAAATTGCCCGTAGTGTGTAGGAATAGTGTAGGATGTAGGAACTGCAGATGCCGGTTTAAACCCAAGATAGACACAAAATGCTGGAGTAACTCGGCGGGACGGGCAGCATCTCTCATTCCGCTGAGTTACTCTTCTGAGATCCAGCATGGAAACAGGCCTGTCGGCCCACTGAGTCCGCACCGACCAGCGATCCTACACTAGTACTATCCTACACACAAAATGCTGGAGTAACTCAGCGGCACAGGCAGCATCTCCGGAGAATGTGAATAAGCGACGTTTCGGGTTGGGACCCTTCCTCAGACTGATGGTAGGGAGAGGTGTGAAAGGGGCAGGGAAGAAAACTGGGAGAGGAGGCAGGATAAAGCGAGGCAGGTAACAGGTGGACACAGATGACTCAATGGTCGGCGTGGACTCGGTGGGCCGAAGGGCCTGCCTCCATGCTGTATCTCTCTAACCTGTCAACTCTAAAGGTAAAAACGATGGTCTTGATTGCCATTGGCGAGTTGCCGAAGGTTTGCTGCTAAAGTATCGCACATCTTTGGAGTGTGGTCACACTCGGAGAACGAGCAAACTCCACGCAGACAGCAGCCGTAGTCAGGTTCGAACCCGGGACTCTGGCGCTGTGAGCTAAGGCATCTTCCAATACAGCCAGCCACCTGGTATTTTGTAGCATCGTTAGTGTTGGCGGCTGCTTTGCTGGCAATTTAGTGAAACCCAGCCCAGGGTGGAGCTGTGGGGAGGCACGAGTGGGGAGACGAGGTGGCTGCAGCTCAGACTGGGCGAAGCTTCAGACTGCTGCAGAAGGGCAGTTAGCCTTTGATCCAAGACAATCTACACCCAATGATAGTCTGGGCCACATGCACCAGCGAGCAGGAAAGCTGCAGGTACTCGTGTGGGTTGTTCACACGACAGACTAATGTTAAGTTAGAATAAAGAGAACCCTGTGACTGTGTAGGAACAACTGCAGGCGCTGGTTCACACCCAAGATAGTCACAAAACGCTGTGGTAACTCAGCGGGACAGGCAATTACACCTCTGGAGAGAAGGAACGGCTGACGTTTCGGGTCGAGATCATCTGCAGATGCTGGTTTACACTGAAGGGAGATGCAAAAATGCCGGAGTAACTCAGCGGGACGGGCAGCACCTCTGGAGAGAAGGAATGGGTGACGTTTCGGGTCCCTGTCTGGAACGTTCTCTAGTACATGGAGTCAGAGAGTGCAGAAACAGGCCCTTCGGTACAACTTGCTCACGCTGATCAAATTGCTACATCTACCCTAGATAACTACAGTTCCATCCATGCCATACAGTGGCGTAGTGGCAGAGCTGCTGCCTCTCAGTGCCGGAGACCCGGGTTCCATCCTACAATACAATATATCTTTATTGTCATTGTACCCAGGGGTACAATGAGATTGGGACTGCGGGTGCTGTATGTACGGAGTTTGTACGTTCTCCCGGTGACCGCGTGGGTTTTCACTTGGGTGCTCCGGTTTCCTCCCACATCCCAAACATGTGCAGGTTTGGAGGTTAATTGGCCCTCTGTAAATTGCCCCTAGTGGTGTAGGAGTGGGTCGGCGTGGACTTGGTGGGCAGAAGGGCCTGTTTCCACGCTGTATAACTAAACTAACCCCCAGAGGATGCATTACTACACCAAATGGATATTTTAAAAGCGGAGGTTGATAAGGTTTGTGATTAGCACGGGTGTCAGGGGTTACGAGGAGGAAGGCAGGAGTATGGGGTTGAGAGGGGAAGATAGATCAGTCGTGATTGAATGGCGGAGTAGACCTGATTGACCGAATGGCCTAACTCTGCTCCTATGACTTATGAACTTATAAAACAGTGAATAGATTATCATGCTAAAACTAATCAAAAATCTGTCAATCTCTGTTTTAAAAATATCCAATGACTTGGCCTCCACAGCCTTCTGTTGCAATGAATTCCACAGATTCACCATCCTCTGACTAAAGAAATCCCTCTACATCTCCTTTTATTCTGAGGTACGTTCTTTAATTCTGAGGCTGTGGCCTCTGGTCCTAGAGTTTACCCACTGGCGGTTTTGCAATCCAGAAAATTATAACTTAGGTTATAAATGCTTGAAGCTTGAAACTTGTAAACAAAGAACCAATATTAATCCCTTTCTCTCCACATTCCCATCAAATCCCAATCGCATTTCCTATTTATTTTGGATTCATTTCATGGACTGAGTGCTTTGCTGCACGAGATGCCTCTTGATATTAATAAAAGAATGATAATGCTTGACACTCTGGTTACCAGAGATTATCTGTGAAAGAATGCAAACAAATTAAACTCTCATTAAAATAGCAGGCGCGGGGATTCAAGAGGAATATATTAACACATTTATTACAGAAATCACATGGGCACCATTGCAACCTTTACAACATTAAACCTCGTAGACTCCTTGATGACATTATAATTATCTCTGCAGTATAATGACGATCCACTCAACAGACCCTCTCACCCGTTTCCTCTCATTTATAATGGTTTTCATCTCAAGCTGATTCACGTGATCCCTAAACAGCAGAGGAAAGTGGTTGAATCCTAGCATATGAGACTTGTATTGCAGGCAAATCAAAATAAAAATGAAGACATGAGGGAAAATAGATATATTAGAGATACAGCGTGGAAATAAGGCCTTCGGCCTAGTGAATCCATGGCAACCAACGATCCAAGATGGCGCCCAACCCAGGCGGCTCTTTGCGTGCTAGTCACAGAAGTGGATCTGCAATCTCGCATTACAATCGCTGCCCCTTTTAAAATCTCTACTCCGACATTAACTATCCTTGTGCTATCTTTGATTTGATTTTACTGGCTTTATCTTGCACTAAACGTTATTCACGTTATTCCCTTATCATGTATCTGTGCACAGTTGAATGGCTCGATCGGAATCGTGTATTGTCTATCCGCTGACTGGTCAGCAGGCAACTGAAGCTTTCAACTGTACCTCGGTACACCTGACGATAAACTAAACTCAAACCCGTACACTAGTTTTATCCTACACACACTAGGGGCAATTTACAGAGGACCAATCAACCTACAAACCCGCAAGTCTTTGGGGCGTGGAAGGAAACCGGAGCACCTGGAGAAAACCCACTAGGTCACAGGGAGAACGTGCAAACTCTATCCCGGGTCTCTGGCGCTGTGAGGCGGTCACTATGTAGCTGCGCCACTGTGTCATCCTGATGCATGCACGGCATGTGCAATAGAATAATGCGAGTTGAACTCTCTTCTTTTAACTTCATTGTAAGAGAAGGACAGGAGCAACGTTACAGAATCTACAAAATCATTTTTTTTTAAGAGCTAGTTAATACGTTTAGTTTAATTTAGAGATACAGTGCAGAAACAGGCCATTCGGCCCACCGAGTCCGCGCCGACCAGCGATCCCTGCACATTAACACTATCCCACACCCACTAGGGACAATCTTTAAATTTACCAAGCCAATTAACCTACAAACCTGTACGTCTTTGGAGTGTGGGAGAAAACCGAAGATCTCGGAGAAAACCCACGCAGGTCATGGGGAGAACGTACAAACTCAGTAGTACAGCACCCGTAGTCGGGATGGAACCCGGGTCTCCGGCGCTGCATTCGCTGTAAGGCAGCAACTCTACCGTTGCGCCACCGTGACCTTCCTATGTCGGTAGCTGTTTTTTGCAAACTGAGTTATTTATTGTAAGTCGGTATATTTAGTTCAATAGTTAGATAATACTTTGGCTTTGGGCGTGGCTTTCTTAGTTGAGTGCCTATCCTGGAATTATAGCACAAGTACTTTGTGTTTTGATTGTAATGTAGTCAGTCACTCAGCATGGTAACAAGCCCTTTGGCCCAAAGATACTAGAGGAGAAAGGTAGACCACTCGACCCTGAAAACCGCAGTATGTCATGGCGCCATTTTAGTAAGCAGAAACTTGCAGAAACATTTAAAAAGAAAAATAACAAAAATCTGTGAATTGATAGATGAGATATATTCTGCATTTTAATGGTATCATCACACATACTGTTCCGCCAAAACACTGATTACACTGTGAGAGGCAGGGCGAACGGCGGGGTTTGCTTACTAAAATGGCGGCCGTTACGCTCCTTTGCGTACAACACTTCAGTATACGCGATTTCAACTGAGTGGTCCATCTTGTTCCTCTAGTATCTTTGCTTTGGCCTATCTTGTCCCTGCCGACCAACGTGCCCCATCTACGCTAGTCCCATTTGCCTGCATTTGGCCTATAATCCCTCTAAACCTTTCCTATCCTTGTACCTGTCCAAATGTCTTTCAAATGTTGTTACTGTACCTGCCTCAACTGCCTCCTCTGGCAGTTTATTCACATCATCAGAGATGCCATCAGGAAGAAGGTACAGGAGCCTGAAAACTGTAACTCCAGGTTCAGGAACAGCTTCTTCCCTTCAGCCATCAGGCTATTAAACACTACAACCTCAAATAAGCTCTGAACTACAATAGACCATTATTACAGACAATAGGTGCAGGAGTAGGCCATTCGGCCCTTTGAGCCAGCAGCGCCAGTCAATGTGATCATGGTTGATCATTCACAATCAGTACCCTTTTATTATCATTTGTTATTTACGGTGTACTATGTTTACATATTCTGTTGTGCTGCAGCAAGTTTGTGTTTCATGGTTCTATCTGGGACATGACAATAAAACGCTCTTGACTCTTATTCCATAATACCGACCACCCTCTGTCTGGAAAAAGCTGTCCACAGCTTTCTATTAAATCTCCTCTCAGCTTAAACCAATGGTCTCTCCTCGTTCTAGCTTCCCCTACCCTGAGAAAAAGACTGGATTCAGAAGAGGACTTATTGGTGGGTAAAAAGGTTGTGCATTCACCCTGAAGAAGGGGGCCGACGCGAAGCCCGCCTGTCCATTCCTTCCCCAGATGCTGCCTGACTCGTTGACTTCCTCCAGCACTTGGTGTTTTGCCCAAGAATCCAGCACCTGCAGTTTCTTATATTTCTACCCGTCCTGATGGCCTGCAGCAATGTTGTTCCGCACTAGGGGAAACGTCCAGGTTCAGGAACAGAATCATCCCTACAGCCAACAGGCTATTAAACGCTACAGCTTTGAATAAGCTCTGAACTACATAGACTATTATTGTTATTATTGCACTATTATAGTTGTTTTTTTATATGCACATATGTGTATATATATATATGTGTATATATATATATATATATATTAGATAGACACAAAAAGCTGGAGTAACTCAGTGGGACAGGCAGCATCTCTGGAGAGAAGGAATGGGTGACGTTTAGGGTCAAGACCCTTCTTCAGACTGAAAGTCACAGGAAAGGGAAACGAGAGATATAGAACTACTGGTAATATCCATTGTAGATATCCACAAAGGGAGTCAATGGTCACGAGTATTTTATTGTCGTGTGTCCCAGATAGAACAACGAAATTCTTACTTGCAGCAGCACAGCAGAATATGTAAACATAGTGCACTGTAAACAATATCATAAACAAGAAAAGAGGTCCAGTGTCTGTGTATATCTACATATGCACACACACACACACATATATATATATAGTGTAAGAAAATAACTGCAGATGCTGGTCCAAATCGAAGGTAATTATTCACAAAGTGCTGGAGTAACTCAGCAGGTCAGGCAGCATCTCAGGAGAGAAGGAATGGGTGACGTTTCGGGTCGAGACCCTTCTTGAGACTGAAGTCTGAAGAAGGGTCTCGACCCGAAACGTCACCCATTCCTTCTCTCCTGAGATGCTGCCTGACCTGCTGAGTTACTCCAGCATTTTGTATGTAGGTATATATATATATATATATATATATTCTCTACATATATGTTTACATATTCTGCTGTGCTGCTGCAAGTAAGAATTTCATTGTTCTATCTGGGACATTTGACAATAAAACACTCGTGACCATTGACTCCCTTTGTGAACATCTACAATGGATTTTACCAGTAGTTAGAATTCTTTCACCAGGACCGCCATCTACTGGTGATGGAGTATATAAATGAAAAGAGGAAAGGGTGGAAGATAGACACAAAATGCTGGAGTAACTCAGTGGGACAGGCAGCATCTCTGGAGAGAAGGAATGGGTGACATTTCGGGTCGAGACCCTTCTTCAGACGGGACGGCGGCATGGTGGCGCAGCGGTAGAGTTGCTGCCTTACAACGAATGCAGCGCCGGAGACTCAGGTTCGATCCTGACTACGGGTGCTGTCTGTACGGAGTTTGTACGTTCTCCCGGTGACCTGCGTGCATTTTCTCCGAGATCTTCGGTTTCCTCCCACACTCCAAAGACGTACAGGTATGTAGGTTAATTGGCTGGGTAAATGTAAAAATTGTCCCTAGTGGGTGTAGGATAGTGTTAATGTCCGGGGATCACTGGGCGGCGCGGACCCGGTGGGCCGAAGGGCCTGTTTCTGCGCTGTATCTCTAAGTCTAAAAAAATAATCTAAAAATCAGACCTGAATCGTCACCCGTTCCTTCTCTCCAGAGATGCTGCCTGTCCCGCTGAGTTACTCCAGCTTTTTGTGTCGACCTATTGTTGGCTGTTTGTTGGGTGAGAACGGGAACCTGGTGTGACTTGGGTGGGGGAGGGATGGGGAGAGAGGGAATGGCGGGGATACTTGAAGTTAGAGAAATCAATATTCATACCAAAGGGTGCATATTGGTAATGGTATCGCTGTCAGTCTGGCGAAGGGTCCCGACCCAAAATACCACCTGCCTATGTTCTCCAGAGAAACTGCCTGACCCGCTGAGTTACTCCAGCACTCTGTGCCTTTTTTCGGTAAGGTATTGGTTTATCATTGTCAGGTGTGCCGTGTTACAGCGCAAAATTTTGTTTTGCATGTTAACCAATCAAATCAGATAAAACTATACTTTGAATACAATCAAGCCAAACTCAAATACAACAGGTAGACCCACCTGAAAGATACAGAGGGCAGAATACACAGAAACGGCACAGTTCCAGAGAAAATGTCCAATATCCTTGATCGGACTTTACTGGCTTTACCTTGCCAGCGTCATTTACCTTGCTAAACGTCATTCCCTTATCATGTATCTATACACTGTAAATGGCTCAATTGTGCTGACTGGTCAGCATGCAACAAAAGCTTTTCACTGTATCTCGGTACACGTGACAATAAACTAAACTCAGCTGAAGTGAGGTAGGTTGGAGAATCAGAACCATAGTCTTGCTTATGGAAGGACCATTTAAAAACCTGATAAAACAGGGGAAGAAGCTGTTCCTGAGTCTTATATGGTGATAGACTTGCTGAGCTGTAAGCCAAATCAACGTATTTCACTGGAACTTGGTACACGTGGTAATAAAGAAACCATTGAACGACTCTACAGGGATAATCTGGAGGTGAGGTGTTGGCATAAGTCACCACTCTCTTCCCCGTAGGTGGCAGCACTCAGTCAAGGGGTGGGGGGAGGTGGGATGAAGTTCACACACATCTCTCACATCAACTTTACACCAGTTTAGTTTAGGAAGGAACTGCAGATGCTGGTTTAAACTGAAGCCAGACACAAAATGCTGGAGTAACTCAGCAGGACAGGCAGCATCTCTGGAGAGAAGGTATGGGTCTCGACCCAAAATGTCACCCATTCCTTCTCTCCAGAAATGCTGCCTGTCCTGCTGAGTTACTCCAGCATTTAGTGTCTGTCTCCAGTTTAGTTTAGTTTAGAGATACAGCGCAGAAACAGGCCTTTGGCCCACCGAGTCCGCGCCGACCAGCGATCACCCCGTACACCAACACTATATCCTGCACACACTAGGGACAATTTACAATTAGCTGCCAGACCTGCACGTCTTTCGAGTGTGGGAGGAAACCGGAGCACCCAGAGAAATTCCATGCGGTCACAGGGAGAACGTACAGACAGCACCCGTGGTCATGATCGAACCCGGGTCTCTGGCGCGTTGAGGCAGCAACTCTACCGCTGCGCCACCGTGCCGCCAGCAGGAAACATGATTCTGCCCGGACAGATCAAACCGCATGAGTACATCAGATTGTGCTATAGAGAAAACAAGCAGAGTGCAACATGGCTAGAGAGTGCATGTTAGTTTAGTTTATTGTCACCGGTACCAAAGTGAAAAGCTTTTTTGTTGCGTGCTATCTAGTCAGCGCAAAGACCATGCATAATTACTATCGAGCCGTCCACATAATTACTATCGAGCACATCCCTGTGTGGTATCTCAGTTGCACGGAGGCAGAGAGGAAAGCTCTTCAGCAGGTAGTCCATAGAGATCAGAGGACCGTCGCAGATCTACCTGCACTTTATTCTGTTTTAAAACTGTTCTCATTTGTTTCATTGGGTTGTTTAAATTAATACTGACTAGCTAATTAATTTATTGCATCGTATGGGAGGCGCATTCCCAATCTCGTTGTACCCTGTACAATGACAATAAAGATATATTGTATTGTATTGTATTGTGTACAGACACAGGAAAGAGGGAATACCTTTTGGTGCAAGATAAAGTCCAGTAAAGTCCGATCAAAGATAGTATGAGGGTCTCCATTGAAATGGTGTTCTGGTATCTGCCTGAAGTCCTTTCTCTGGCAGCTCATTGCACGTACTCACCGCCCGTTTGTCTTTTGAGGGTGTTGAGGCGTTGGTACATTTTACCTTGGTTGGAAAAGGGCAAATTGTTGGAGATATTCACAAGCTTGAAACATGAAGCTTGAAACATAGTTTGCTGTACCCCAGTCCGCATTGACGGCGCCAAAGTAGAGATGGTCGAACACTCCAAATTCAATATCACCAACAACTTCTCCTGGACCACCCATATTGAAGCAACGACCAAGATGGCACACCAACGCCTCTACTTCCTTAGAACGCTTCAGAAGTTTGGCATGTCCCCGAAACTCTCACCAACTTCTACAGATGCACCATAGAAAGCATTTCTTCAGGATGCATCACAGCTTGGTTTGGGAACAGCTCCATCCAAGACTGTAAGAAATTGCAGCGAATTGTGGACGCAGCCCGGACCATCACACAAGCAAACCTTCCTTCTATTGACTCAGTTTATACCTCACGCTGCCTCAGCAAGGCCACAGCATAATCAAGGACGAGTCGCACCCTGGACACTCCCTCTTCTCCCCTCTCCCATCGGGCAAAAGGTACAGAAGTGTGAAAACGCACACCTCCAGATTCAGGGACGGTTTCTTCCCGGCTGTTTTCAGGCAACTAAACCATCCTACCACAACCAGAGAGCAGTCCTGAACTACTATCTACCTCTTTGATGACCCTTGGACTATCCAGACAGTGCTGGCTTTACCTCGCACTAAACGTTTTTCCGTTATCATGTATCTATACATTGTAAATGGATTGATTGTAATCATGTGATGTCATTCTGCTGACTGGTCAGCACATGACAAAAAGCCTTCCACTGTACCTCACAAAATGCTGGAGTAACTCAACAGGTCAGGCAGCATCTCAGGAGAGAAGGAATGGGTGACGTTTCGGGTCGAGACCCTTCTTCAGACTGAACTGCCTGACCTGCTGAGTTACTCCAGCATTTTGTGAAATAAATACCTTCGATTTGTACCAGCATCTGCAGTTATTATCTTACACTTCCACTGTACCTCGGTACACGTGACAATAAACGAAACTGAACTGAACACAAGAACAGGCCCTTCAGCCCACAATGTCCGTGCCGAACACAATGAGGTGAAACTAATCTCCTCTGCCCGCATCTGACCCATATCCCCCCATTCCCAACACTTCCATGCGCCTATCCAAAAACCACTTAAATGCCAATCAAATTTGCCTCCACCACCAACTCTGGCAGCGTGTTCCAGGCACCCACCCCCCACTGCGTAAAAGACCTGGCCTGCACATCTCCTTTAAACTTTGCCCCTCTTGCCTTAATGCTATGCCCTCTGGTCATATTCGTACAGCAGGGAAACAGGCCTTTCGGCCCAAGTCGCCCATGCTTATCAAGATGCACCATCAGCACTAGTTCCACAAGCCCATGTTTGGCCCATCTCCCTCTAAACCTTTCCTATATCTTGTCTTTGATATTTCCACACTAAGAAATGAATGAATGGGCTGGATAGTGTGAACATGGAGAGGATGTTTCCACCAGTGGGAGAGTCTAGAACCAGACGGCACAGCCTCAGAATAAAGGAACCTACCTTTAAAAAGACGAGGAGGAATTTCTTTAGCCAGAGGGCGGTGAATCTGTGGAATTCATTGCCACAGACGGCTGTGGAGATGGTCAGGTATTTTTAAGGAGATTGCTAGACTATTGATTAGTACGGGTGACAGGGGTTATGGGGAGAAGGCAGGAGAACGGGGTTGAGAGGGAGTGATAGATCAGCTATGATTGAATGGTAGAGTAGACTTGATAGGTTGAATGGCATACATCTGCTGTTTTGACTTCTGGTCGCATGATTGGAAGTGGTTTGAGAGAACATAGATCATAGATAAAAGAATGCGGGGGACAAAAACAACTGATGTTGGAATCTGGAACAAAACACAAAGTGCTGGACGAACTCAGCGGGTCAGGCAGCATATGTGGAGGGAATGTGTAGGAAGAAACTGCAGATACTGGTTTAAACCGAAGATACAGACCCAAAATGTTGGAGTAACTCAGCGGGACAGGCAGCATCTCTGGAGAGAAGGAATGGGCGATGTTTCGGGTTGACGAAGGGTCTCAACCCGAAACGTCATCCATTCCTTCTCTCCAGTTACTCCAGCTGAGTTACTCCAGCATTTTGTGCCGCTCTGTGGAGGGGATGACAGACGACTCTTTCATGTCTTAAGAATGCTTCTTGACCTGAGGAATTCTTGAATGTGGAATGCTAGAAATAATTTCTGGCTCGTCAGACTGGCTTGTCATATCAGGCTTGTCTCCCACTGTTCCAATCTGGAAAGGAGATAAGGAGGAATTTCTATAGTCAGAGGGTGGTGATGCTGTGGTATTCACAGACCGCTGTGAAGGCCAAATCAATAGATATTTTTAAAGTGGGAGATTGAAAGATTGTTGATTAGTGTGGTTGTCAGGGGTTATGGGGAGAAGGCAGGAGAATGGGATTGAGAGGGAATGATAGATCAGCCATGATTGAATGGCAGAGTAGACTTGATGGGCCGAATGGCTGAATTCTGCTCCTAAGTCTTATGGTCTCCAGAGATGCTGCCAGACCAGCAGTTCCTCCAGCATTTGGTGTCTTTTTCTGCAAACCAGCAACTGCAGTTCCTCCAGTATTATGCACTTATACCAAAACATCCTCTGCTATTTGTTACCAGTAGGCTGGGGTGTTGGGGAAGGTCCCCAGGAGAAATGCAGGAACTGCAGATGCTGGTTTACACCGAGAAAGTGCTGGAGTAACTCAGCGGGACAGGCAGCATCTCTGGAGAGAACAAAGGAACAGGTGACGTTTCGGGTCGAGACCCTTCTTCTTCCAGGCACTTGGTGTGTTTTTTCTTGGTAAACCAGCATTTGCAGTTCCTTGTTTCTACAGTATCGTGGACTCTTTCCACCGACTACTGTGTGCAGTCTGTGGGCTGTGAGAAGGGGGGTGCAAGGCAGCGAGAGAGGGGGTGGAAGGCAGCGAGAGAGAGAGTGCAAGGCCACAGAGAGGGTCGGAGGCAGTGAGTGAGGGTGCAAAGCTACGAGAGAGGGGGGGGGTGCAAGACTGCGAGAACGAGGGTGCAAGGCTGCAGAGGGGATGCGAGACGGTGCAAGGCTGCAGCAGGTAAGGAGCAGGGAGGTTGCGATCCCCGGCGGAGGACCGGCACTGCCCGCTGGAGGACCGGGTCCGCCAACGCCGCCCGCGCCCCATCTTGCCGCGCCGTGCGGCTGGTTGGCGCCCGGCGCTCTTTGACCTCCTGCGGGAGATGACAGTTGGGGCCTGTGCGGGAGCGGGACGAGGCTTCAGCCTGAGGCGGCGGCGGCCGGTGCCCGGCTCCCGGAGCCACTGCACGGCCACGGCCGCGATGAGAGGAGGCGCGGCGGGCACTGAGGCGGGAGGCGGAGCGGCGGTGAGTTGCGGCGGCGGCGGCAGCGAGTAACGGCGGAGGAGGAGAAGCTTCGACACCGGCACTGGGGGAGCCTCGACACTGGCCCAACGTTCCCCTACCCGGGGGGGGAGGTCTCGACACCGGCACTGGGGGAGCCTCGACACCCACCAAACGTTCCCCCGGGGGGGGGGAGGGGGGGTCTCGACACCGGCACTGGGGGAGCCTCGACACCCACCCAACGTTCCCCCGGGTGGGAGGGGGGGGTCTCGACACCGGCACTGGGGGGAGCCTCGACTCCCGCCCAACGTTCCCCCACCCGGGGGGAGGTGGGGGACCCCTCTCCAATAATCCCCCTCCCCAATAATATCCCTTCCCCCAGTCTCACCCTCCCCAATATTCCTCCCTCCCCAATCCCCCTTCCCCAACCCCCCGCTCCCCAATAATCCCCCCTCTCCAAAAATTCCCCACCTCTCCAATAATCCCCCCTCTCCAATAATCCCCCCTCTCCAATAATCCCCCCTCTCCAATAATCCCCCCTCTCCAATAATCCCCCCTCTCCAATAATCCCCCTCTCCAATATTCTCCCCCTCTCCAATATTCTCCCCCTCTCCAATATTCTCCCCCTCTCCAATATTAACCCCCTTCCCAATAATCCCCCTCTCCAATATTCTCCCCCTCTCCAATATTCTCCCCCTCTCCAATATTCTCCCCCTCTCCAATATTCTCCCCCTCTCCAATATTAACCCCCTTCCCAATAATCCCCCCCTCTCCAATAATCCCCCCTTCCAAAAATCTCCTTTCCCCCTCTCCCAGACAACCACCCGTTGTCCCCTTTATTAATCAACCCCTCCACCCTGTCTCCACACAATGATGCAGCAGGTAGGGCTGCTGCCTCACAGCGCCAGAGACTCGGGTTCGATCCTGACCCGCGGGAGCTGTCTGTGTGAAGTTTGAAAAGGGTCTCGACCCGAAACGTCACTTATCCATGTTCTCCAGAGATGTTGTCTGACCTACTGAGTTACTCCAACACTTTGTGTCCTTTTGTGGATGTGTGATCGCTGGTCGGCGTGGACTCGGTGGGTGGAAGGGCCTGTTTCCGTGCTGTATCTTTAAACTGGACACTGCCTCCGTGCGAATGGTATTTGTGATGGAGAATGCAGAGCTCTGAAATCCCCAGGTAGATCCCCAGATTTATCACGTGCCACATTTCTGGATCTCAATTGGGTAGAGAGATGGATTTTATCATAGGTCATAAGTGATTGGAGTAGAATTAGGCCATTCGGCCCATCAAGTCTACTCCGCCATTCAATTATGGCTGATCTATCTCTCGCTCCTAACCCCATTCTCCTGCCTTCTCTGACACCCATACTAATCAAGAATCTATCTCTGCCTTAAAAATATCCATTGACCTGGCCTCCACAGCCTTCTGTGGCAAAGAAATCCACAGATTCTGACTAAAGAAATTCCTCGTCATCTCCTTCCTAAAGGAACGTCCTTTAATTCTGAGGCTGTGCCCTCTGGTCGTAGGCATCCCTCCCACTAGTGGACACATCCTCTCCACACCCACTCTATACAAGCCTTTCACTATTCTTTCTGTTTCAATGAGGTCCCCCGTCATTCTTCTAAACTCCAGCGAGTACATGCGCAGTGCCGTCAAACGCTTCTCATGTCCTGTTTAATGACCCTAAAATCTGCCAGGCTATTGCCTTCAATTGCTAAATATTGGCAGAAAATGCAAGTGTGTATCTTCTGGTGAGCGATGCATAGAATTCCACTGTGACACCTTCCACATTGGACTTTGCCTGCAGTTGCTCAGAGTAAATGCGTGTTCAGGGTATCTGGCGTGGGAGCAGATAAACTCCTCAAAAGCTGTGGCTAAATGAAATGCAATTTTGCTTTGCCAGGTATTTTTTTCCATCATTAAAAACTGCAAAAAAAAAATTGTTCTGGACTGTAGTTAACAACTTTTTATTGGCACTTCAGTGCAGGTGGAGATCAGCATTTATGATTGGTTGGAAGGTTCACTGTCTGCCATCAGACCTACATTAGCAACTATTGGCATCATGTTTTCTGTCTGTTTATGGCATTTTTTTAGTTCATTTAGTTTAGAGATATAGTATGGAAACAGGCCCCTTGGCCCACTGATTCTGCGCCAACAACCAGTAATCTCTGCACACCAACACTATCCTACACACACTAGGGACAATTTACAATTTTACCGAAGCAAATTAACTAATGTCTTTGGAGTATGGGAGGAAACCTGAGCACCTGGAGAAAACCCACGCAGGTCACGGGAGAACGTACAAACTCTGTACAGGCAAGCACCTGTAGTCAGGATCGAACCTGGTTCTCTGGCGCTGTACGGCAGCAACTCTACCGCTGTGTCACCCTAGATGTGGACATGTAGCAAGGAATTTCTCCTAACTCGGGACGTTTACTCGCCTTTTGTGGGAGCAGTGAAAAGCAACCACACTTTTGAGTCTGGAGTCAGGAGTCTGGAGTCTACAGACCAGACTGGATAATGGGGAGACACAAGGAACTGCAGGTGCTGCTTTACAAAGAAAAATACACAAAGGTGTTGGAGTAACTGAGTGAATCAGGCAGTTTCTCTGAAGAACATGGATAGGCAATGTTTTGGGGCACTTCATCAGACCCTTTTGTGATAATTGACTCTTCTATGCCATTGACCTGAAGGCTGGCCTTTTGTTCTAGAATTTATTTAATTAAATAAACTTAAATTCTTCCCCCTCACTGGGTGATTTTTCAATTCATGTTTCTGGAACATCTGTGCAGGCATCTGGATTACTGGACAAGATTACTATTGCAGACTAGGGGAAAATACAATGTATGTGGTTTCCTGATGTTGTTTTAGACAGGAATGTGAGTGGGTGCTTGTTGTAAAAAGTGAAGCTCTTGCATTCAGCCCCTACCAAGCCACAATCTGCATTCTTCTCCTTGGCAGCAGCCTAAGACTCGAACATTACTGAAACAAAATACAGCTGTTGCTGAAAATCTTAAATTATAAACAGAAAACATGGACGGTGTTTAGCAGATTAAGCAGCATCGGTGAAGAGCGAGACAGCTTTTAAATTTCAGCTGGAGATCGGCACAAAGAGCTGGAGTAACTCAGCGGGTCAGGTAGCATCTCTGGAGAAAAAGAATGGGTGACGTTTCAGGTTGGTCCCTACTTCAGACTCTTAGAGAGGAGGAGATCGTCTTCAAAGTAGACATTCCTTGAAGAGATTTCACAGTGGAGCAACCAAGAGAGGAGTTTCAAGCTGTCAGCCTTTCAATAACTCTGTTCCTGTCTCCATAGATGCTGACCAACTTACTGAATATTTCTGGTCTATTTGAAACTAAGATAAACCTTAACCCAAATAACTCTAGCGTCAACAAGATTGTACTTTTCGGAGGCCTAGCGATAGAGCTGCTGCCTTACTGTGCCAGAGACCTGACTACGGGTTTGAGTTGAGTTTGACTTTATTAGAAGTGCTGTCTGTACCGAATTTGTATCTTCTCCCTGTGACCACGTGAGTTTTTTCTGGGTGCTCCGGTTTCCTCCCACACTCTAGAGACGTAAAGGTTAGTAGGTTAATTGGCTTCAGTAAATTGTAAATTGTCCCTAGTGTGTAGGATAGCGTTACTGTACGGGGTGATCGTTGGTCAGCTCAGACTAGGTGTGCTGAAGGGCCTGTTTCTGTACTGTATCTCTAAGATAAAGTCTAAGGTAAAGACTTCAGTTTTCCAACATGCTCCCTGGGTCAGTAGCGATCTGAGCATATTCTAGCTTACACCATCTCATTACCTTTCCGCTTGAGTATTCTAATTTCAACAACAGTGGGGATTTTAAGGATTCTGATACCTGTTTTCATATCTTTTGATGGCTGCTCCCCTCCCATAATCTTTAGCTTTATAACCGTGCAAAACATTTGGCGTCTTGATCATACATCCCTTTGACCAATCTTTTGGGCATTTGCCCTAATATCTCTTTATGTGGATGTCTCAAATTTAATTTGATAATACTCGCAGAAAGTGTTTTGAGATGCTTTACAAAGAAAAAGTTATTTTGTAATGCGGTCTGCAGAAGGGTCCTGATCCAAAATGTTGTCTGTCCATTCCCTGCACAGATGCTGCCTGACCTGCTGAGTTCCTCCAGCACTTAATAATTGTTTGGGTTTTGCTCTGTTCGTTGTCTTTGTGAACTCTGATTGATCGGGGAACCCGTAAGGACTTGGTGCAGACCTGACTAATCTCCAGATTTCAGATTTTATATATAAAAAATAAACATTGCTGCGTGCAAGGTATTTATGACCCACGTTTGCGAATTGAAATCAGTATGATCTTGAAGGTACAGAAATGCAGACGTGAGTGTACAAAATAATAACAGATTTCGGGTGAATGATCTGATTTTTAAGAGCAATTTTGAGCGAGTGATGTACTGGAACTATTGATTTTTGGATTTGTTCAGGTGGAGATGAAAGAAAAAATGACACTTTTTCAGAGAGGAATGAAATGCAAACTCCAGGATAATTTAACTCATCAATTATCTCTATGTCACTCCTGGGATCCTGCTAATTAGTAGTGGAAATCAATGAATTAGAATTTTTTGAGGTCATTAGCTTATTGGATAGGGGCATGTTTGCGTGTTTTATCCATGTGATTTCTGTATGGCATTTTACAAATAGTTTTCATGACATTATTATGAAAAGAGTGCACAGGGAATTAGAGGTATCTTTTGAGCTTGGTTAATAATTGGTTGGGGAATTGATGGGAGTAATGGGTTACTATTTGATTGCAGTTGTAATAAGTGATCAGATTGTAATGAACCTCATTGTGGCATTGGTTTGCACCATAAAGTATTCATAGTTTGGGTGAAGGAATGGAGAGTTAATGTTGAGTGAATAGATTCCACAAATGGGTGTCACAGCAGTTTGTTTGAGTTAAAGCAGGAGTTACGATCATGTATAAAGAGATAAACTGATGGCATATCTAGTTCAGTGTAGGGCAAGTGTGAGATCAATCACTTTGGATCTGTCGAAGGGGAATTCAAATAGTTCTTTCCCAGCAAGAGTCTAGAAGGTCACAGCGGCATGGTGGCGCAGCGGTAGAGTTGCTGCCTTACAGCAACAGAGACCCGGGTTTGATCCTGACTACGGGTGCTGTCTGTAAGGAGTTTGCACGTTCTCCCCGTGACCTGTAGGATTTTTCAGGGAGCTCCGGTTTCTTCCCACGCTCCAAAGACGTACAGGTTTGTAGGTTTGAAGTGCAGATGCTGGTTTAAACCAAAGATGGCTTAACTGGAGTAACTCAGTGGGACAGGCAGCATCTCTGGAGAGAAGGAGTGGGTGACATTTCAGGTCAAGACCCTTCTGACTAGTTTGACCCAAAACGTCACCCATTCCTTCTCTCCAGAGATGCTGCCTGTACCACTGAGTTACTCCAGCTTTTTGTGTCTATCTTTGGTTTGTAGGTTAAGTGACTTGGTAAAGTTGTAAATTGTCCCTAGTGTGTGTAGGATTGTGCTAGTGTGCGGGGATCGCTGGTCAGCGCGGACTTGGTGGGTCAAAGGGTCTGTTTCTGCATTGTATCTCCAAACTAAACTAAACTAAACTAAAGATGTGGTGTTTTGCAATGATTTTTGAGTCCAGGTACACTCATAGAGTCACAGAGTCATACAGCACGGAAACAGGCAATTTGGCCCAACTTGCCCATGCTGAACAAGATGCCCCGTCTCCACTAGTCCCACCTACTTGCATTTGGCCCGTATCGCTCTAAACCTTTCTTATCCATGTACCTGTCCAAATGTCTTTTAAATGTTGTGGCTTCAACTTCCTCCTCTGGCAGCTTGTTCCATATACCCAACACCCGCTGTGTGGAAAGAGTTGACCTTCATGTTCCTATTGAATCTTTCCCTTCTCAAACTTACGTCCTGTGCTTCTTGATTCCCCTACTCTGGGTAAAAGACTCTGCATTTATCCTATCTACTCATGACTCGTTACTAAAAGCCATTGCCACTAACTAAAATGGCTCATGGAAATTTCTTAATTGTCTCATTGAAATTGGAATATAAACTTGAAATGGTTTCGCATGGCATGGCCATGTTTAGGTTGGAGGCTGAGGTCATTTGTATTGTGTGACTGGGTTGAAGTTATTGAACCGGCGATAGATGGACAAAAATGAAGGCAATTGTGTCGAGTATTTTCGTGAATCAAGAACAAAAGTTGGAAGTTCAAAGGCGATCACAAGTGCTGAAGTAACACCATAAACAACCAGCCATCAAGCGATCCAAGGCTGTTATTTTCATCCACAGAACAATCTGCTGGAGGAGGTGGGACGTGTAAATGGGGCATGTTGGTCGGCATGGGTAAGGGCCCGTTTCCACACTGTATGACTGCCTTATCACGGACCCTCGGGCTATCTTTGATCGGACTTTACTGGGTTTACCTTGCACTAAACGTTATTCCCTTATATATCTGTGTACTGTGAATGGCTCAATTATAATCATGTGTTATCTTTTCGCTGGCTGGTTAGCATGGAACAAAAGCTTTTCACTGTACCTCAGCACACGTGACAGTAAACTGAACAGTCTCTCTGAAAGATTTACGTTGACCACACAAGCTTTGTGTTGACCACACTAGTGGATCTTGGAGCGATGGAATCTAGGTTAAAGAGAGTGAATGTGGTTTATTTCTCATTGAAGAAAATTAGTTTAAAAAAAGATTTTATAATCTTTTAAAATATCATGATTTTAATGAAAAAACTTTACAGGCATTCTGTTATTTTAATTAAATTTACGTACTTGGGAAAACTGTTATAGCTAACGCTTGCAGTAATAATTTATATATGTACAGGCAGTTCCGTATCTACTAATGGATTGGCAATTAATTAGAAGGTAGGAGACAGCTTGAAGATAAAGATTTGTTCCTGATTCAGAAGGTGGCATTTGGCCTACTTTTTCATGCTGGGGAGATTTTAAAGAAATTGGGTTGCAATATTAACTGCAAAATATCCATCGTCAAATCAAACATTTTGACAGTGTTTTCAATTTTTCAAAGAAAGTCCTGCATTTGTCAAGCTTGGTTCTGTCTTGCACATTCATTACAACAGTTTAAAACAAAACTTTAGAACCATTAGTTTTAGTCTAGGTGTAGGTCATAGAGTCATACAGGCCCTTCAGCACAACTTGCACACACTGACCAACATGTCCCATGTACACTAGCCCCACTTGCCTGTGTATGGCTTGTATTCGCCCCATGGCCCATAAACCTGTCCGATCCATGTACCTGTCTAAGTGCTGCTTATACATTGCGTTAATCCCTGCCTCAACTACCTCCTCCAGCAGCTTGTTCCATGCACCCACCAACCTATGCCCTCTAGTTTTGATTTCCCCAACTCTGGACAAGAGACTCTGTGCATCTATCCGAGCTATTCCTCTCATGATTTTATACACCTTTATAAGATCACCCCTCATCCTCCTACACTCCTGCAATCCCAGCCTGCTTAACCTCTCCCTGTAGGTCAGGCCCACAAGTCCAGCCAACATCCTTGTAGATCTTCTATGCACTGTTTCCAACTTGACATTATCGTTCCTATAACATGGTGTCCACAAATGAACACAATACTTTAAATAAGTGTGCATATATAGGATAGAAAAGGTTTGGAGGTGTATGGACCAAACGCGGGCAGATGGGACTAGGGTAACTTGGACATGTTGGCCGGTATGGGCAAGTTGGGCTGAAAGGCCTGTTTCCACACTGTGTCACTCTATGACTCTATATCCAAAGGAAAAGCATATACAAGAAAGAGACAATCACTAGATGGAGTACTGGAAGGAGATAGAGGACTGAGTAATATGGTGTCAGGACAATAACCTCTCCCTCAATGTCTGCAAGATGAAGGAGCTAGTTATTGACTAGGAAGTGAGGTGAGGTACATGCCCCAATCAGCATCAATGATGCCCAAGTGAAAATGGCTCAGAGCTTCAAGTTCCTTGAAGTAAATATTACCAACAACCTGTCCTGAACCAACAGTTTAAAAAAAAAACATGCCAACACCTCTACTTCCTCAGGAGACTGATGAAATTTGTCATATCTTCAGCGAATCTCACCAACTGTTATCGATACACCACAGAAAGCATACTGTTGGGTTGCATCACAGCTTGGTTTAGGAATAGCTCTGCCCAAGACTGAAAGAAATTGCAGAGTTGTGGATGTATCCCAGAACATCACACAGACCAGACTCCCCACCATCCTGTTTCCTCCCACATTCCAAAGACAAACAGGTTTGTCGGTTAATTGGCTTTGGTAAAATTGTACATTGTCCCTAGTGTGTGTAGGATAGTGTAAGTATGCGGGGATCACTGGTCGAGGACTCGGCGGGCCGAAGGGGCTGTTTCTCTAGACTAAAAACAAAACGAAAAATCCAGGGTCCAGCCCCAGCTTGCTATCCCTGCAGAATGAGCTAAAGCATCTATTATTACCTTATTTGTGTATCAAAGTTGTAACAACTTGAAAGCTGGGAAAGGAATTTAGATTCCATTAACATTAGTTTATTACTGAGGTATGAAGGTGGATAATGCCTACTTTGTAAATTACTCATCACAGTGGAACAACTCTCTTCACGAGTTACAATCAACCACATTACTTCGATATGTGCAGAGGACGGTTCAATCAGTAGCAGGAGGAACAGCAGAGTGAGTAAATATACTCTCGGGCAGTTTGAACCTGCCTCGAACTGAGATTTTGGAAGTCAGTTACCATTGACTTATTTAAGAGTAAATTGGATAGGTATATGGATAGGAGGGGATTGGAGGGTTATGGTCTGAGTGCAGGTAGATGAGACTAGGTCAGGGAGAATGGTCGGCGTGGACTGGTAGGGCCGGACAGGCCTGTTTCCATGCTGTAGTTGTTATATGTTATATGTTATTGACAGGTAGAAGAAAAAGCTTACTTTGTATTAGGGGTACATTGTACAACATTAGGGCGGCACGGTGGCACAGCGGTCGGGTTGCTGCCTTTCAGCGCCAGAGACCCGGGTTTGATCCTAACTACGGGTGCTTGTCTGTATGGAGTTTGTACGTTCTCCCCGTGACCTGCATGGTATTCCTCCGGGTGCTCCGGTTTCCTCCCACAATCCAAAGACGTACAGGTTTGTAGGTTAATTGGTTTGGTATAATTGTAAATTGTCCCTAGTGTGTGCAGGATAGTGTTCATGTGCGGGGATCACTGGTCGGTGCCATCTCGGTGGGCCGAATGGCCTGTTTCCGTGCTGTATCACTGAACTTAAAGCAAAATTAAATTTCATAGAAAAGGTGGGACCAGCGTAGATGGGGCATCTTGATTAGCATGGACAAGTTGGAACAAAGGGCCTGTTTCCATGCTCTATATGGAAAAAATGTAGCCGAAATGATACAGTTTACATATGCTAGTGATAGTGAATTAATTTATTCCTCGCAGAAGATATTGCCATAAAACTGCTGCCGCAGATTTTAGTCTTGTCACATTAGGTGTTGTACGATTATTTTTTCACCCGTGCTTTCGGATGTGTGGACCTGTGGATGATGTGAACAGGCTTATTTGCACAGTGTGAAACAAAGAATTAGACAGTCAGACTGTAAATCAGCAGATTGCAAAGAAAACATTGGTCTGCCAACATTATCATAGTGATTCAATGTGCAGCATCCATACCTTTTTTACAAATAACTAGCAACGTCTTGAAAACAAGTTACAAAGCTTGAACAAATGGTTTCCACAATGCTTGTTTAGACTAGCCACTCCTTGTTATTGGTGGCCCATTACAGAACATTCCTCATTATTATCAATCTGGCGTTGCCGGCTGTGCTAGCATTCATTCCCCATCACTAATTGCCCTTGAGAAGTTGGTGGCGATCTGCCTTCTTGAATCATTCGTCCTTCTGGTTAAGACACCGCCACTGTGCTGTTGGGAAGGGAATTCCAAGGCAAGTTGGGATGATGTGCAACTTGGATGGGGAACAGGGGTACCCTCAGTGGTGATGTTCTAACAAACTTGCTGTTTAGTTTAGTTTAATTTTGAGTTACTGCACGGGAACAGGCCCTTCGGCCCACCAAGTCTGCGCCGACCAGCGATCCCCACGTGACGACTCCTGAGAGTTAGGCCACTCCTTGGCTGAACTCTCGGCACTGGGACTGACAGGGTCTGGGACTGCCCAGGCCACGGGGTTTGTCAGCAGGGGTTTGTGGAGAGAGGGGAGAGAGGACATGTGTGCTGGCAGCTTGTTGTGTTAATAAAGCATCCCGACTGGACTAACCTGGCGTCTAGCCTTATTTCAGGCTGAACCGATCGATCCCGCTACACCCATACACTAGCATTATCCTCCATAATAGGGACAATTTCCAATGTTTACAAGCCAAATTAACCTGCAAACCTGTACGTCTTTGGAATGTGGGAGGAAACCAGAGCACCCGGGGACAACTCACGCGGTTACGGGGAGAAAGTACAAACCGCAAATGCAACACCCGTAGTCAGGATCGATCCCGGGTCTCTGGCGCTGTAAGGCAGCAACTCTACCGCTGCGCCACTGTGCCGCCCCAGTTGTCCTTGTTGTTTTTGGTGGTAGAGTGCGTGTGTGTGGACAGTTCAGGCAAATGTCTGCACTTTATGCTGGTATGTTAATGTTTAGTTTATTATTCTCACGTGTACCGAGGTACAGTGAAAATCTTTTTGTTGAGTGCTATCCAGTCAGTGAAAAGACAATACATGATTGCAATCAAGCCGTCCACAGTGTACATATACAGGATCAAGTGATTAATGTGAATAGTGCAAGGTAAAGTCCAGTAAAGTTCGATGGTCTCAATGAGGTAGATGGTAGATCAGGACTGCTCTGTAGTTGGTTCTTGGATGGCTCAGTTGCTGAATCTGGTGGTGTGCGTTTTCACACTTCTCGACCTCTTGCCTGATAGGAGAGGGGAGAAGAGGGAGTGACCGGGGTGTGACTCGTCCTTGAGTATGCTGGTGGCCTTGTCTTGGTGCTGTGATGGTGGAGGAACTGAACATTGTTAATGTGGGAGGAAACCGGGGCACCCAGAGGAAACCCTTGAGGTCACAGTACAAACTCCATACAGCACCCATACAGACAGGATCTAACCTGGGACTCTGGCGCTGCAAGGCAGCAACGCTGAGCCACCTGAATATTTTAACCATCTATTCAGAACAGCATGAAAGCAAAAAAGGCTAATGTGCATAATCAAACAAGATGTGCCATTGCTGCCTCCAATGAAAGTTTAAATAATTTAAAATAACTGTTAAGATAGTTGGATCTTTTTAATTATTAAAATGTCAATATTGGTAGTGGCTGCCAGAATTTTAACTTGCAACAACTTGTTTTTCCACGTGGCTTTCCTCTGGCTGGGCGAATGAGGTGACTGCAGATGCTGATTTACACTGAAGATAGACACAAAATGCTGGAGTAACTCAGCGGGACAGGCAGCATCTCTGGATAGAAAGAATGGGTAACGTTTTGGGTCGAGGGAAGTGGTCTCGATCCGAAACGTCACCTATCCACGTTCTCCAGAGATGCTGCCTGTCCCGCTGAGTTTCTCCAGAATTTTGTGTCTATCCTCTCTGGCTGTGTAAATACAACAGTCAGAGACGTCCTTTGCAATGCTCTGTGGTGTGGTTTCTCAGAAGAATTGGTTGAATGCACTTCTCAGCATTACCAGTAGATGCATCTTATTTTGTGGTAAACGTAATGAACTGCCGCTCAGAACATCATCAGCAATAAACTGGGATTAAATCAGTGAGCCATCTGACGAACATGGTTTGCTGTATTTAAACCACATTTGCGTTCTTGGCATGAGCAGACTCTAAATAAACAGCCAGCATGCTGCTGAAAATTGCTCTGCGAGGAATCGCAATGTGCATGAGTATCACATGGATACATAGATACATAGACAATAGGTGCAGGAGGAGGCCATTCAGCCCTATGGGCCAGCACCTCCATTCAATGTGATCGTGGCTGATCATCCACAATCAGTACATCGTTCCTGCCTTCTCCCCATACCCCTTGATTCCGCTAGCCCAAAGAGTTCTTTTTTGAATGCATCCAGTGAATTGGCCTCCACTGCCTTCTGAGGTAGAGAATTCCACAAATTCACAACAATCTGTGAATGTTTTTTTCCTCATCTCAGTTCTAAATGGCCTACCCCTTATTCTTAAACTGTGGCCCCTGGTTCTGGACTCCCCCAACAACAGGAACATGTTTCCTGCATCTGTATTCTCTGAACTAGGATAGAACCTGCACACCGAAGATGGACACAATGCTGGAGTAATTCAGCGGGACAGACAGCATCTCTGGAGTGGTGGCGTTTCTTCAGACTCAACCCAAAACGTCACACATTCCTTCTCTCCAGAGATGGTGACTGTCCCGCTGAGTTACTCCAGCATCTTGTGTGTATCTTTGGTGTATAACCTGCATTTACAGATCCAGTACAGATCTTAGTTAATTTTTGATCTTGGTTAGATTTAGTTAATTAGTAAAGATCAGGACCACAGACTCAACTTGTCGGACCATGGGAGCTATCAAAATGCAGAACGGCTGACTCGAGAATTTCAACCTGTTGTAGTCATTTAGTTGATTGCGTGATGAGATCTAATGAAGAGGAATTTAAAAAAAAAATTTTTTTAAATGGTTTGCTGATACAACTTAACGCATGGCGTGGTCTTTTATTTACGGTACATTGCAGTGATAGTTTCAATTATTTCTGCTATCTGCGGTGTTGAGCATAGTGTAGGAAAGGACTGCAGATGCTGGTTTCAACCAAAGATAGACACAAAATGCTGGAGTAACTCAACGGGTCAGGGCAGCATCTCTGGAGAAAAAGAATGGGTGACGTTTCGGGTTGGACTGGACTGGATCTGAAGAAGGCTACCGACCTGAAACGTCACCCATTCTTTTTCTCCAGAGATGCTGACCTGACCCGCTGAGTTACTCCAGCACTTTGTGTCTATCATCAGCTGTTTCAATCTGTATATGTGAATGTTTCAGACGAGCGATCAATTAGTTGCTGTTGCACATGGCGGCACGGAGGCATAGCCGTAGAGTTGCTGCCTTACAGCCCCAGAGACAAGGTTCGATCCTGACTACGGGTGCTGTCTGTACGGTGTTTGTACCTTCTCCCCATGACCTGCGTGGGTTTTCTCCGGGATCTCCAGTTTCCTCCCACATTCCAAAGACACGCAGGTTTGTAGGTTAATTGGCTTTGATAAAAAATTGTAAATTGTACCTAGTGTGTGTAGGATAGTGTTAGCCTACGGGGATGGCTGGTCGACACAGACCCGTTGGACCGACAGGCCTGTTTCCACGCTGTACCTCTAAAAACCAGAACAAAACAAAAAAAAAGTTTTTTTTTAAATCAAATATTTCATTGTAAAATTATAACATCATTTATATGAGGGCAGCCAGTTGAAAACCCTTCTTTATTTCAGTGTACAGTAATCTTGCACTGCTCATGTAGAAAATAGGGTTTCCTAAGTGCCCCTGTGAAGGTTTCTGGAGCAGTATGTAATTGATGGCACCTTCCACTGCGTGCATCGTAATGGATCCTTTGTCCTTTTTAAAAGAGCCAGCTCTCCCCAAGGGAAAACAGTGTAAAACCTGCAGTAACCTTGTTGAGCCAGAGCATTACAGCAGAGCATTATCTGAACAAAAGTGTACGGTTTCAGCTGACTTTGGGGGGAGAAAATAAACTTGTTAATGGAGTTCTAGTAGAAATAGTCATGCTGAACAGACTGATCAGCAAGCTGTTCCTCAGAGGTGTTAAGAACGTTGAACCATGTGATACACAACATTTTAGCACAAGCATCATGCAATGTTAAAGTGAATTTAGAATTACAGTTTGAATGCATGGTGCTTAAACGAGAATTTGTATCGTGGAATAAAAAGCCTCCTTGAACGAATGCAAATTTTTACTGACTCTTGGAACTCGCAGAGCCATGACCGCACGCTCAAAGTGGAGAAGGTGCTACTCAGAACCTTGGGTGGTCCATGCATTGGGATCACACAGCGACCTTGCATAAACAGTAGTAGGAGCCTGCTACCACACAAACTACCCGCCATTCCCATCGACTATCTCCTGCCCATCTATGGAAAAGGGTCTGCAGTTGCCACATTAATCTCATTAGCCATCTTGGAAGGCACAGACGTAGACACAAGGAATTGCCGATGCCCGAAGCTTGCGTGGAGCGCAAAGTGGAGGAGTAACTCAGCGGGCTGGGCAGCATCCCGAGAAGACACGGACACGCGACGTTTTGGGTCGGGACCCTTCTGCAGACTCAACAGAACTCACAGAACCCATAGAACAGGAAGAGAAACAAGTCCTCCCTGATCCTGAGGGTAGACACAAAGTGGTGGAGTAACTCAGCATCTCTGGAGAACGTGGATAGGTGATGTTTCGGGTCAAGACCCTTCTTCAGACTGTTAATAGACAATAGGTGCAGGAGTAGGACATTCAGCTCTTTGTGCCAGCACTACCATTCAATGTGATCACAATCAGTCACAATCAGTACCCCGTTCCTGCCCTCTCCCCATACCCCCTGACTCCGCTATCATTAAGAGCTCTATCTAACTCTCTCTTGAAAGCATCCAGAGAATCGGCCTCCACTGTCTTCTGATGAACCCAACTTATGTTCTATGTTATCGCACATACTAGGGGCAATTTAAATGCCAATTAATAGACAATAGACAATAGACAATAGGTGCAGGAGTAGGCTATTCAACCCTTCGAGCCAGCACCGCCATTCAATGCGATCATGGCTGATCACTCTCAATCAGTACCCCGTTCCTGCCTTCTCCCCATACCCCCTCACTCCGCTATCCTTAAGAGCTCTATCCAGCTCTCTCTTGAAAGCATCCAACGAACTGGCCTCCACTGCCTTCTGAGGCAGAGAATTCCACACCTTCACCACTCTCTGACTGAAAAAGTTCTTCCTCATCTCCGTTCTAAATGGCCTACCCCTTATTTTTAAACTGTGGCCCCTTGTTCTGGATTCCCCCAACATTGGGAACATGTTTCCTGCCTCTAATGTGTCCAATCCCCTAATTATCTTATATGTTTCAATAAGATCCCCCCTCATCCTTCTAAATTCCAGTGTATACAAGCCCAATCGCTCCAGCCTTTCAACATACGACAGTCCCGCCATTCCGGGAATTAACCTAGTGAACCTATGCTGCACGCCCTCCATAGCAAGAATATCCTTCCTCAAATTTGGAGACCAAAACTGCACACAGTACTCCAGGTGCGGTCTCACCAGGGCCCGGTACAACTGTAGAAGGACCTCTTTGCTCCTATACTCAACTCCTCTTGTTACGAAGGCCAACATTCCATTGGCTTTCTTCACTGCCTGCTGTACCTGCATGCTTCCTTTCATTGACTGATGCACTAGGACACCCAGATCTCGTTGAACTCCCCCTCCTCCTAACTTGACACCATTCAGATAATAATCTGCCTTTCTATTCTTACTTCCAAAGTGAATAACCTCACACTTATCTACATTAAACTGCATCTGCCATGTATCCGCCCACTCACACAACCTGTCCAAGTCACCCTGCAGCCTTATTGCATCTTCCTTATTGCAATTCACACTACCCCCCAGCTTAGTATCATCTGCAAATTTGCTAATGGTACTTTTAATCCCTTCGTCTAACCCACCAACCCGCACGACTTTGGGACGTGGGAGGAAACTGGAGCACTCGGAGGAAACACACGAAGATAGACACGCGGTCGCTGTGAGAACATGCAAACTCCATACAGACACTGCCTGACATCGGGACAGAGCCCAGGTCTCTGGTGCTGAGGAAGCAAGTCTGCCAGCTATGCCACTGCGCCGCCCTATGCAAATTGCAAAATAAATAATGAATAATAATCATCCACAAAAGTGGAGAGTATTCTTTTGCACTCCTAACTTGAGGCTTGGAGATGACGGACTGACCTTGGAGAGTTAGGAGGTGTGTTACTTGTCAAGGCATTCCTAGCCTCTGACCTAGTCTTGTAGCCACAGTGTGTAGGAAGGAACTGCAGATGCTGGTTTAAACCGAAGATAGACACAAAATGCTGGAGTAAATCAGCGGGACAGGCAGCATCTCTGGAGAGAAAGAATGGGTGACGTCTCAATCTCATCAGGACATCCGCGACCAATCAATTGGCAGGTCAAATACGGCCTCTGGGGTTGGGGCTCTGGTTGGTGGTATCTTGGCCCCCCACAAGGCCGTGACCTCTGTTGGTCCGGCAAAATGGATGGTATGGCAAGGCTCTGGAACCGAGGGTGCCAGAAAAAAAAAATCGGTGGTGGACCTGTACTGTATTTTGCACAGTTGTACAGTTTGTACAGTTTTGATTCCGTTCCTACAGACTTGAGTTCTGGACCCTTCTCTTTTGCCCATTCAGTAAGTCTGAAGAACAGTTTCGGCCCGAAACGTCACCCATTCCTTCTCTCCAGAGATGCTGCCTGTCCCGCTGAGTTACTCCAGCATTTTTTTCTAGCCACAGTGTGTAGATGGATACTCTAGTTCCTGGTTCATGGTCAACTAAAGCTACTATCAACCTCATTGAAGACCCTCAGACTATCTTTAATCGATCTTCACTGGACTTTATCTAGCACTATACGTTATTCCCTTTATCATATATCTGTACACTGTGGGCGGCTCGATTGTAATCATGTATAGTCTTTCCGCTGACTGGTTAGCACGCAACAAAAAGCTTTTCAGTGTATCTCGGTACACGTGACAAAAAACTAAACTAAACTAGACTAAATGTTGGCTCGAAGGGCCTAATGGCCTACACCTGCACCTATTTTCTAAATCACCATTAACTTGATTAAAACAAAACAATCAGAAGATTATTCAGCAATATTTGCCCCACCTCTTCTTTTGGTTATGACTGGCGTGTCTGTCGTCTTTCCATTTTGTGGTCCAACTGATGAATTCAAGGTTCCAGGAAATGGACACACAAATGAGGAACATTGTGGTTGCTCTGTTTACTGCACATTTGTTGGAAGGATAAGCATTGGAAGGTGGCTTAATCCTTGCTCCGATGTCAACTGCAGTTCCAGCTGGGGTAAACATCTACCTGGATGGGCAAAAGAAAAGGGTTCAGAACTCAAGCCTGTAGGAACGGAATCAAAACTATTGCCCTCGACAGTACGTCCATTATTGATTATTTTTTCTGGCACCCTTGGTTCTGGGAGGGGAGGGGGTGGGGAGCAAGACACCAGCCTGCAAGACAACTGCGGAAGTCGACTTTGGGAACGGATCTGCTGGCTCCGGCCAGGCCGGTGTTCCAGAGCCCCAACCTCAGGGGCATATTTGACCCGCCAATCGATTGGTCGCGGAAGTCCTGATGAGGTTGAGATCGGCAGCCTCGCCCGGCCGAGGTGCCACTTTTCCCAGAGGGGGGGGGGGGGGATATCAAGTGCGCTCTCGTAATTTTTTCTGGATTAAAGGAGGTGCCGAACCACTAGTTGCCTGAAAATCGGTGATGGGCATGTAGTTGTGTCAGATGGGAGAGTTCACCTTCCGTGAAGCTGTTCCATTTAGTGTTGCTTAGTATTTGCCATTGCCATGTAATGTTACGAATTGGAATGTGATCCTTTTAACTTTATTGGTTGCTAGCTATGCCGCCCAAAGAATTATTTAACACGTTTTGGAAATCAGTGATGATGCACACATTGTGCAAAATAACACCTAATGTCTGGCAGCAACTGCTGCTTTGACATCAATTAATTATCTTGCAAGATCCATGTAAGATTGCATTAACTCGGATAGTTTGGCAGTACTGCTGAGTTTCAGATAGTCTGGGCAAAAAGGTGGATCTTGAGGGAATGGTTCAAGTCTTCGTACTTAGTAGCCAACAAGGTAGATTATAAAATCCCCAGTGCAAATCCCCACTATAACTGGGGAGCCAAGTACAAAGGAGCTCCTTGGAGTAGATTTGTTGATTGTATTAAGTGATTGAAACAAAGAAGCAGCTTCTCTGCTATCTTTTACTGCTGGAATAGAGATTAGAAGGGATCCCCAGAGATGTGTGTGTGTGTCTTTCTTAAAACGAGAAAAAATGATTCGGTCTTTCGGGCGGCACGGCATGGTAGTTGCTGCCTTACAGCAGTAGAGTTGCTGGCTTACAGCACCAGAGATCCGGGTTCGATCCTGACTATGGGTGCTATGTGTACGGAGTTTGTGACCACATGGGTGACCACATGGGGTTTCCACGGGGGCTCCAGTTTCCCCCCACACTCCAAAGATGTACAGGTTTGTACATCAATTGGCTTCAGTAAAGATTGTAAATTGTCCCTAGTGTGTAGGATAGTGCTGCTGTACGGGGATTGCTGGTCGCCATGGATTCGATAGGCCAAAGGGCCTGTTTCCAAGCTGCAGCTCGAAGCTAAACTAAACGTTTTAAGCCATGGGGGAGCATTTCCGAGCCAACATATAGGGATGGGTGGAGGGGAATTACAGATACGATATCTAACCAACTAAAGTTAAAGAACTAATGGACATAGATTTATTGTACAGGGCAGATAGCCCTGTCTTAAATGATTTGTTCCTGTTCTCAGGGATTATTTGTGAGGCACTCGTATATTCATCTAATGGTTCAGAATCATTGAAAATACTTTTGCAGAAATATTTCATTATTGATTAGCAGTTAATGTACCTTGTTTTGTTATCATTTATTGAAATTCAGAGATGTATTATGGATAAGTACCTACCTAAAATTTAATTGTTGAAGGTTTGTTGAAATACTTTGTGCAGTTTTTAACTGGACCAGGCAATTATTGATTTGTATTCTAATCTTGGGGTATCATTGGTCTTGTCTGCTATTCTGTTAAGTTTATTTCGGTCATTATATTAGTTCCTATTGATATTTCCCAAAGATTTGTTGTTTTTTCATGTTTGCGTATTTTGGCGTGGAGCTTAAGAGTTTGTTAGCCAGCAGTCAGTATTACCAATTTGTGTCCTGGAAAGTTTCATATCGGTTTGCATTGTGCAATAATGACCTTTTTAAGTATTCATTAAAAAGGACAAAATGTTCATTGCAGAGTTAAACTCAAGAGTTGTGCATTGTTGGGGAAATAATGTAAACACCAAACTCTGTCAGAATTCTTCAGTGGAGAATATTGAAGAGCAAACATGTTTAGAGATAAGGTATTGGGGGGGGGGGGGGGGGGGGGGGGGGAAACAGATGTGTTTAGTTTGATTCTGCCTTCCCAATAGAAGTTTAAAAATGGCCGAGGAACACTTTGAATGGATTCAATAAACAGAGCAGGCATGAAAGTCCTGTAGCCCAATAACATGACTCTTCAAAATCGGGATTGATGAGGTGTGACTACATCGGGTAAACGGTTTGAAAATGTCAATGTACCACCTGCCCTCCACTGATACAGTACGCTGACAGTGTGAGATGCTGACTGGTTCAGTCTGCAGTGTTACACAGAAGAGGCTTCTGTGAACTAACGAGTCTATTTTGTCAGAACCTTTGTGACTTGGACTTAAAGATTACAACCCTGCTCCTGCAAATAAAGAACCATTTTTCTTTTGAGTATAATTAGTGTATTTCAGGCTATAAATTTGCTTTAGTGGGAGCCAGACGCTGTTTGTAAGCTAATAAATCTTTGTGGGAATCGAGTTTAACTCTTGACCCCAGTAAGAGTATCACACAGAGTTCATGGTCACCAGTGGAGGCTGCATCAAAGAGAAGCCATACGTAATGGGAGTGCTGGGTTACCAAGGTAATCCTGGCACTGTCAATGAAGCTTTAACCGAGACTGCAGTTTGTTATGTGTGATAGCGGGTGTCTGGAACTTAATGTGGCCGTACGTCATTACGAAACTTGTGCTGAGAATGGCAAAGTGGGTGAATTTGTCAGTTATCTGGAACGAGTTACCGCGTTTACTGGAATTGTGTTGCTCCCCTTAACCTAGATTGCAAAACGCTAGTTCAATCGAATTGTTGGCAAATTCTCGGCAAGGAGTTCCTGTGTCTGTTCTTGTGTAACCTGTGGATGTTACTGATGAAGAGTGGCGATAAGTTGTCCTGGTTATGAAATTCACAGCTGGGCTTGTGTTGGGATCGTAACCTCGAACTGCTTCAAAAGAAAGCCTTTACTGAGCTGTCGAACCTTTACAGGAGGACTCTGGGCCTGACATCTACCATAGCTAATCAGACTTGAAGGGTTGCAGTAATGGTATCGGGATTTCTGAGCAGACCCAGCAGGTAGGAATAGCCGTTCTTTTCTGGTTATGGTAAACAGCACCAAAAATTTGCATTTGTATTATACCAATAATCCGAATGAACTAAGTCTAAAGAAGGGTCTCGATCCAAAACTTCAACCATTCCTACTCTCCAGAGATGCTGCCTGTCCTGCTGAATTACTCCAACATTTTGTTTCCATCTTCAGGGTAAACTAGCATCCGCAGTTCCTTCCTACATACGAGATATTTCACGGATGATTGCTCTGTTTTTAAGGCCAATTTTTACAACAGTAATCGATATATTACTGGGCAGGTGATAAGATGCCTGAGTGTTTGGTCCAGAGTCATTAGCTCCATACCTCAACCTTGGGAACTGGAAATTTTAAATTAAAATATAAATATAACCTACTATAAAAATGGGGATTTAATGCACTATCAAACATCCTGGATTCTTGTTACAATCCAAATGTTTTTCTAATATTATTCAGAGAAGCTAATCTGCCATCTTTGTATTGGTTTATTCCATTTATTACGTTTACCAAGATATGGTGTGAAACTTTTGTGTGCTGTCCAGTCAGATTGTACTTAACACGAGTACAAACCATATATGAATGCAATAGGTAGAGTTAAAGACAAAAAACAGTGCAAATTGTAGTGTTACTACAGAGAAAAGTGCAGGAAAAAGTGCAAGGATCACGATGAGGTTGATTGGGAATATATTCTTAGTTCTTGAGAGGTCTGTTAAGTTGTTCTTGAATTTGGTGGTACATGCATTCAAGCCTGATAGGGGAAGGGAAGAAGCGGGAATGACCAGGATGTGATTAGTCCTTGATTATGTTGGTTTCATCCCTGTGGTAAATGATGTGCAGATGGGAACAGTGGAGGCTGGAAGGGGAAGGGAGGCTGGCTTGCATGATGGTCTGGACTGTGTCTGCGGCTCACTTCGATCTCTTGTGGTCTTGGACAGAGCCGTTGCCAAAACAAGGCATGATGCATCTAAATAGTATGCTCTGTTATCCATCTATAGAAATACTTGGTAAGAGTAATTGGAAACATGAAGTGTTGGTGTGCTTTCTTGACCCAGAACATCAATATAGTTGAACTAGGGCAGAATGGTGATATTTATGCCTCGAACTTTGAACCTCTTTCCTGATCTATCTGTACCTCAACACTCACAAATGTGGTTGATCTTAATGACACTGAAGTATCCTGGTGGGTGTTTACACCAAGTGCTACATCTGTGAACAGAACAAAACAACAATAAAACAACAAAACAAATAAAACAGAAGGTGTGGCACGGTGGCGCAGCGGTAGAGTTGCTGCCTTACAGCGCCAGACACCCAGGTTTGATCGTTATACGAGTGCTGTCTGGACGGAGTTTGTACGTTCTCCCCGTGACCGCTTAGGATTTCTCCGGGTGATCCGGTTTCCTCCCACACTCCAAAGACGTACAGGTTTGTAGGTTAATTGGCTTCTGTAAATTGTCCCTAGGGTGTAGGATAGAACTAGTGAAGTCTCGACCCGAAACGTCACCCATTCCTTCTCTCCAGAGATTCTGCCTGTCCCGCTGAGTTACTCCAGCATTTTGTGTCTACTTGAAAACCAGTGGGTATGGCTGATTGCTGGTCAGCATGGACGCGGTGGGCTGAAGGGCAATATCTCTAAGCTTAAACTAAACTTTAAATTTATTTGTAAACTGTGAGTCAATGTAGGTCAATGTAGATGATGGGTGCCAGAAGTTTAGGTAAATTAAAACTAAAGGTTGCATAGTTTGGAGATTGGTGAAAAAACATCTTTAAACTGGGATCCTGATAGAAGCAGCAATAAAACATATGAGGTGGGGGACTCTCACGGATTAGGAAATGTATGGCTTTGGAGATACGATAGTACCCTGATTGGAAGCTGGCAAAATGCTATGATTGTCTGATTTAGTCCGAATGTCTGGAAAAGAAGATGCATTTATACAAATATCTGTAACTTCATTTCAGTCAGGAATTTCTATCTCTGATATATTTTAAATGATTATTTGTATCCTTAATTTTTTTTTTTGACAATGCAAGTTATTTTAGCTCTGGGATTTGCTTTCTTTGTGAATTGCCAGCATTGTGGCATCCTAACAAATTTTAGAGCAGAATAGATCAGGTTTTTTTTAATTTGAAAGGAAATGTCATGGCAGAAATGAGCATTAATGGATGCTAATTTAAAGTGATAGTTTGAAGTGGTTTTATGGACAAACATAATTTATAAATGCTTTTTAATAATGCTGCCTTTGAAAGTCACCTTCATGATATACTGTTATTGAACAGTACTTGCTAAAAACGAACCTGGGATGGTGCTTCATTTTTTTTTGTCCATACTCGAGGGGATTTTGTACATTTTTAGAAGATTTCTGATGATTTGGTACTTTTCAGACCTTTAACAGAATGTGGGAGAATTGTGTGACAAATTCCAAGATAAAATACTTATACTGTTTAAGGGCGGCATGGTGGCGCAGCAATATAATTGCTGCCTCACGGCGCCAGTGACCCGGGTTCTATCCCAACCTCGGGTGCTGTCTGTACACAGTTTGCACGTTTTCTCTGACCGCGTGGGTTTCCTCCGGGTGCTCCGGTTTTCTCCCGCATCCCAAAGATGTGCGGGTTTGTAGGTTATTTGGCTTCTGTAAATTGTCCTTAATGTTTAGGATAGAACTAGTGAATGGGTGATCGATGGCCGGTGCGGACTCAGTGGACCGAAGGGCCTGTTTCCACGCTGTGTCTCTAAAGTCTAAGGTTTAATATATATTAATGTAACATTAATTCTGTACATTTTTTTTAGTAACTGGTTAATTGTGCAAGTGTTCTTTAACCTTTAAATGTAGTCTTTTTTTTCTGGGTGGAGGCAAAGCATCCCGCCTGCACTCCACCCATGTGGGGAGAGACCACAGAAGATTAATAAATGCTGACTCTTCTGGTCATACCATTACTTATCCTTTATGCTGTACAAGATGACTTTGAACAATGCCACATATTGTTGCCACATCAATAAAAGGCTTGCACTCACCTGCAATCTGATGCCATTGCCATTACTCAGCTCAGCACAAATTAAAAAGTAACCAGCCACAAATTTAGAAAATTGATCTGCTTTATCAGCCATAAATATTGCATGCTCTGTTAGTCTAGCACATCCATGAGGGCACCTTAAATGGCGTACAAGAGACATCTAGTGGAAGGCAAAGGCTGATAATAACATAGTCAATTAACTTACTGCACCTCATATTTCACTTGGGCAGCTTACAACCCAGCGGTATGAATATTGAATTCACCAACTTCAAGTCACCCTTGCTTTCCCTTTCTCTGTCCCTCCTACCCTATTTCTCCGACTAGTTCCACTGCCCTCCTGATTAATGTTACTGTTTGTGTGCCTTGTGTCACCTTCCCTTGTACATTTCCTTGAACAGCATCTGCTTTGATCTGTCATTTTCACACCTTACATTTGTACCTCTATATCTCTATATAACCCTTCTATATCTCTAGTTTCTCTCTCCCCTGTCTCCCAGTCTGAAGAAGGGTCTCGTCCTGAGACGTCACCCAGTCCTTCTCTCCAAAGATGCTGCCTGTCCCGCTGAGTTACTCCGGCATTTTGTGTTTAACTTACTGATGTTGCTCAGTTACGGGATGCTGAACCTTGTAGCTAAAACTTTGCTATTGTGAACTCTATTAAAATTACTGGAAGCATTTCTAAAAATAATGGAGACTGCAGATGCTGGAATCTTGAGCAAAGAAAAACAAACTGCTGGAATGACGTAGTGGGTCAGGCAGTATCTGTGGAGGGAGTGGACAGACGATGTTTCAGTTTGTGAACCATCTGTCAATTTTCTTCCACAGATGCTGCTTGACCTGCTGAGTTCCTCCAGCAATTTGTTTTTTGCAAAATGTAATGGATTCTTTTGAACAAAATACTGTTTGGTGTTCTAACTCACACAAAAAAATGTATATTTCTTCTATTGCTTTTATAGTTGAACTATTCAGCACTGCAAAGGAGAGGCAATCAGTCCAGTTTAGACAAGCTGTAACTTTGACCAAGACCTTTCTGTTTTAAGACATAAAGAACTGTGGCATTAGTACAGTTTTTACTTGTACATTCCTTGCTGTTGAATAGTAGAAATATGGACTGACACAGCAAAATAGGACTTTTAAATGCCTCAAGTATAAAAAGTATTATTTTTCTTCGGAGATGCTATCTGACCCGCAGATTTGCTCCAGCACTTTGTGTCTATCTTAAGTATAAAGTACTTATTTTCCTCCATTGTTTTCTTTGTTTTGATCATTTTTGTTGCAACTTTCCTGTACATTTTTCCTGAATCTAATCCTTATGAAAACTAACAACAGATTTTGCTCGTCATTTGTTTAGGTTTCCATGTTTCATTTTTGAATGGTGGTGCAAATTTAAAGAAATATTTTGGGTTGTCCTAATATTAGACCCCTTATTTAAGCCGTTCTAACTTTCTAATATTTTACATTGAAAGGGCAATCCTAGAGATATATATGTGACGATTTCCGTGGAATGGATGTAGTTAGTGATGTGGATTAACATCAAAGTGTTATAGATATTGAGGAATATCTGATTGATTTATATTGCCTCAGCAACTCACTAATCTAGTTGCAAAATATCTGAAATAAACTATTATAGGGATAGGATTGTCCAATTTTGGTAAAGGTTAAAGCAGGCAAATTCTTGGTCTCAATTTATTTGAGTATCTTTTGAGACTAGAGGGTGTTGTGATATTGCTGGGACTACTTTGTGTATCCAAGAACTACTTTGTATGGCTGTGTATATAAGTGATTGGTGTGATTAGGCGGTCACTCTGGATGCAGGTGGCCACGGAATAAACAGCCTGGAGTTGAGCTCCAGCAATGTAACCTTTTACACAAGTGTACTTCGTGGTCCGGTACCTGTTGTACCTTTGTTGTGACTCTGGAAGGACCACGATGTTATCATGGTGCAGCTTGTACTCCAGGCTGTTTATTCCAAGGCTGCCTGGATCCAGAGTGACCATCGAATCACACCAATCACTTATATACACAGCCATACAAAGTAGTTCTTGGATACACAAAGTAGTCCCAGCAATATCACAACATCCCCCTTGTCTTATATATTACAACAGAGGGCATAGCTGGAAATGTCAAAGATTAGAGGGCACAGCTTTAAGGTTAGAGGGGCAAAGTTTAGGGGACATGTGCGGCAGAGTGGTAAGTGCCTAAATCACGCTGCCAGAGGTGGTGGTGGAGGCAGATATGATAGTGACAGCAAAGAGGCACATGGATACGTGGGGAATGGAGGGATATGGATAGGCAGATGAAATTAGTTTATCTCGGCATCTTGTTTGGCACCGGCGTTGTGGGCCGAAGGGCATGTTCCTGTGCAATACATTTGTGATCTAAAGTCTTCATAGCTCAAGAGTTTGTATGTGCAGTAAATGTCTGCAATAAGCTGTGAACTATTATGCAGCCCTGCATGCTTTTTTTCTTCCAATGGACATAAAAGCAAAGAACAAGGCAAACAATTTGGATTTAATTCGCCCTCCCCCACCACCACGGGTTTCACATGGTTTAAAAATATGATATTTTTGAAACTTTTATGTGATAAATTTTCTGTGCACCAACTACAAAATGGGCTTTATGCATCACTTCAATTATCTTACTTTACAGTAAACACTGAAAATGTAGAGCAAATATATCATTAAAGCAGTTTTAAGAAAATCCATTATTTAAAGGTTGCATTTTAAGGACTTTATTCCCACACAGCAGCCACTTATGTAAATATATAGACCAGCGTTGATTTCTCACCCTCCCTATATTAATCTCAAAATTATCTTGGATTAAATACTAAATGCGTGCATTGATGTCGAAACAAAGAACTGCTGATGCTGGTTAATACACAAAGGGTCACAAAGTTCTGCAGTAACGCAGCAGGTCAGGCAACATCTCTGGAGAACATGGTAAATGACATTTGGGGTCAAGACCCTTCTTCAGACTCTAAAACCTCACCTATATACGTTCTCCAGAGATGCTGCCTGAGAGAGTTAGGTAGAGCTGAAAGAGTTAGATAGAGCTCTAGGGGCTAGTGCAATCAAGGGATATGGGGAGAAGGCAGGCACGGGGTATTGATTGGGGACGATCAGCCATGATCTCAATGAATGGCGGCGCTGGCTCAAAGGGCCGAATGGCCTCCTCCTGCACCTATTTTCTATGTTTCTATGTTTCTATGACCTGCTGAGTTACTCCAGCACTTTGAAGATTAATGTATGCAAAAGCATTCAGTTAAATGTTATTGTATGATATATATATATGCTGTCCCATATAAAATAAGAACAAGCTAAAAGTTTAGTTTATTGTCATGTGTACTGAGATACAGTGAAAAGCTTTTGTTGCGTGGAAAGACTGTACATGTTTACAATTGAACCATCCACAGAGCATAGATACATGATAAAGAAAATAACGTGAATGAATGTATACTTTATTGTCACATGTGACAAGTCACAGTGAAATTCGTTGTTTGCATACCCAAGGTATGCAAATAGTCGCCAATAAAGGGCGGCAATGTTTCAAGTCGAGACCCTTCTTCAGATGAGAGTCAAGGGCTCTCTGACTCTTGGTCTGAAGAAAGGCCCCGACCCGAAACATTACCTATTCCTTTTTTCCCCCGAGATGCGGCCTGTGCCCCTGAGTTACTCCAGCATTTTGTGTCTACCTTCTCTATTTCTTTAGGGATCAAATAATTTTTTTTTAAATTACCTTTCCTTTTACTTTTTTCAATAAATGGAATTAACAACGCATTAACAATAAACTTGTACTGAGAAGTACTTATTGGCAAAGCATAACCCTCACTAAGTACAAGATAGGCCGAGCTGTTTTAAAAAAAAAATTGTTGCCAGCTAAGGCTGCTCTGTAATGTGAATTGCTGCATTCTGGTTCATCTTTCTCCAACAAATAAACCTTCAATACTCTACCAAACTCTTTTAAAAAATGAATTCTACAATCGTTCTTAAATTATTTGCCAATCTTCACAGTTTCGTCCCATGTAGAAGTATTTCTACACTGTAAATGGAAGAAGGGTTTCGACCCGAAAGGTCACCCATTCCTTCTCTCCCACAGAGTTACTCCAGTACTTTGTGCATATCTACTTAAAAATTGGGCTTTTCAGTTTTGTGGGGAGGCAACCAAATGCAAGATGTCATGTCAGAATGAACCTCAAACTATGAAATTGTGAGGAATCACAATAGTGAAGGATACATTTACAGTGTAGAGAAAAAAAGACTGCAGATGCTGGTTTTAAATCGAAGGTAGACACAAAATGCTGGAGTAACTCAGCGGGTCAGGCAGCATCTCTGGAGAAAGAGAATAGTTTTTCTGGGTCGGAACCCTCCTTCAGACTGAAAATGGGCAGCGTGGGGGAGGGGGGGGGAAGAACTAGAGGTAGGAAAAGGCGAGAACAAAGCAGGGGCGGCAACAGATGACCAAGGAAGCCCATAGTGGCCCATTGTTGGCTGGGGAAGAGGTGATAACGAAGGGAAACAAGGATGGGAATAGTGGAACTGGTAGGACGACTATGGTAGGGAATGGGGAGAGAGGGGATGCCAGGGTTACTTGAAGTTAGAGAATTCAGCGTTCATACCGCTGGGTTGTAAGCTGCCCAAGTGAAATATGAAGTGCTGCTCCTCCAGTTTGTGTGTGGAGGAAGCCCATGGCAGAAAGGTCAGTATGGGAATGGGAAGTAGCCCAATTTTAAAGTTGCAATTTAAGTAGCACTTTTCCCTAAATCCTTTGATTATAAACAATTAACTTTACAGCATTTCGGTGTTTTTGTTGTGCGAGAGTAAGACTGTACTTGACGGTGCAACGATGCACATTTTGCTTCAATGCGTTTGTATAGTTTGAACATGCCTATCTCTAACTTTGGCGGCAGCAGCGGTAGAGCTGCTGTCTTACAGCACCAGAGACCCGGGTTCGATCCTGACTCCGGGTGTTGTCTGTACGGAGTTTATACATTCTCCCTGTGACTGCGTGGGGTTTCTCCGGGTGCTCCGGTTTCCTCCCACACTCAAGTCGTACAGGGTTGTAGGTTAATTGGCTTCAGTAAAAATTGTCAATTGTCCCTAGTGTGTTGGATAGTGTTAGTGTATGGGGATCATTGGACCATGTACTCGGTGGGCCGAAGGACCTGTTCCTGCGCTGCATCTCTAAACTAAACAAAACTTTTTTTCCCTCTCTTCTTTCCACCAAAATCTGGTTGATATTCTGTTTGCTGATATTATCAACCGTTTATCAACTTTCCTGCAGATGTTGCATTCTTGTGGGTAAAAATGAACAGGTACAAACAATCTTGAAAACAGGAGGGGGTGTGAAAACTATGTGTGGAACATTGAGTGCTTTCACTACCTTGGTCTTTGCAAATGAGTCATAGTCGAGGGAGTACGTATTGCCTAACTTACCTTGACTCACCAATGACTGATTCTTACCTATGGTGTCATAGCAATTCAATTTCTAATACCTGCAGTCTTGTACCTCTCGATCAGTTAATGTTAGTGCAGGGAAACCCTACCTACCACTTTAGCACATTGTAGTTCTCTTTACAATTGCGGTTTAAAGATTTTGTTTCTTCTTCGCAGTAAAGCAAACTTTGCAGCTAACAGTCAGCTTAAACAATTTGAGTGTACTTTAGTTTAGAGCTACAGTGCAGAACACAGGCCCTTCAACCCACCGAGTCCGCGCTGACCAATGATTCCCGCACATTAGCACTATCCTACACACTCGGGCCAATTTACATTTTTTTTTAACTGAAGCCAATTAACCTACAAACCCGTGTGCATTTGGAATGTGGGAAGAAACCGGAGCACCCAGAGAAAACCCACGCGGTCACGGGGCGAATGTACAGGCAGCAGCCATAGCCAGGATCGAACACGGCTCTCTGGCGCTGTAAGGCAGCAACTCTACTGCAGTGTTACCGTGCCGCCCATAATGTTAGAACATAGAACAGTACAGCGCAAGAACAGTTCTTTCGGCCCAAAATGACTGTGCCGAACATGATGCCAAGACCAATTCCCGTGTGCCTGCATATAATCCATGGCCCTTCATTCCCTGCATATCCATGTGCCTATCCAAAAGTCTCTGAAACGTTCCTATCCTATTTGCCTCAACCACCACCAACCCTGGCGGTGTGTTCCAGGCACTCACTACCCTCTGTGTGTAAAATGAGACTTGTTCTGCACCCCTCCTGTAAACCTTGATACAAAGCACTAGAGTAACTCAGCAGGTCACGCAGCGTGTCTGGAGAACATGAATAGACCGTATTTTGCGTTGGGATCCTTCTTTAGACTTCAATCTCCAGCACTTTGTGTCTTTTATGAAACCCAGCATCTGTATCCTTGTGTCTACAGTTAAATTAATCTTTGGGGAGCAGATAGCAGATCCCTGTGCAAACCACAAGGCTAAAAAGCGTAGGAGCAGAATTGGACCATTCTGTCCTCGAGTCACTGGAGATGGTGTTGGAGGGAAGGATGCTCCTCCAACTGTGGAGCATCATGGACAATACAGCTCACCCCCTCCATGACACACTAGTCAACTGAGGAGCACCTTCAGCCACAGGCTGGCTCCACTAAGATGCGGCACAGAATGCCACAGGAGATCCTTCTTCCCTGTGGCTATCAAACTGTACAACTCCTCACCCTTCCTTCGCGGGGTGGACTGAGACTGACTCCCCTCCCCACCCCCCACCCTCCTCCCCAATCTTTACACATCCCCAATCCTGGACTTTCCACTTGTCACTTTAATTTCATGTATCTGATTATGACTGTTGACAGACCAATTTCCCTCCTGGGATAAATAAAATTCTATCGTATGGTATCGAGTCTACGCCGCCATTCGGTCACGGCGGATCTATCTTTCCCTCTCAGCCCCAGTGTTCCGCTTTCTCCTCGTAAACTTTGATGCCCTTGCTAATCAAGAACCTATCAATCTCCGCTTTAAAAATGCCCAATAACTTGGCCTCCATTGCCGCCTGTGGCAATGAATTCCACAGATTCACCACCCTCTGGCTAAAGAATTCCTCTTCATGACAATGATGCATGGCAATGGTGTAGATTTGCAGCAAATAGATTATAAATCTTGAGTGCTGTGTTTACAAACTTCTTATGCTGCTGCCAGTAAGAATTTAATTATTCAGTTTCAGTACATTTGGTGATTAAGGGTGGCACGGTGGCGCAACAGTAGAGCAGCTGCCTCACAGCACCAGAGACCTGGGTTTGATTCTGACCACGGGGTGCTGTCTGTACAGAATTTTATACATTCTCACTGACCGCGTGGGTTCTCTCCGGGTCCTCCAGTTTCCTCCCACACTCCAAAGACGTACAGGTTTGTAGGTTCATTGGCTTTGGTAAAAAAAATTGTAAATTGTGTAGGATAGTGCTAGTGTACAGGAATCACCGGTTGGTGCGGTCGCGGTGGGCCGAGGGGCATGTTTCCCTGCTGCAGCTCGGAAGTCTAAAGTCTAAACACACTTGACTCCAGCTGCAAGTCATGGAGTGCAACTGTTTGCTAATGACACAGGATAAGCACGGCTCTAACTCATCTTGCATTACTGGAAATGGTGATAGTCCTGTAACCACTCTGGTTTACTGTAACAACATCATCCACAGAGGCAGAGCCCATGTGTGAGGAGGGCAGCTGTATGTTGTTGCATTGTCGGCTTCTTCCACAATTCAAGGCTTTACCGTCCCAGTTGTTGCGAGCTACAAGAGTTTTATGTTATGCGGATGTAGGAAATAAATGGTCTTTTATGGTGGTTTGAAACATTGGCAGAGTGGCGCAGCGGGTAGAGCTGCAGCCGCACAGCGCCAGAGACCTGGGCTCAATCCTGACCTCGGGTGCTGCCTGTGTGGAGTTTGCTTGTTCTCCGTCTGACGGTATTGGTTTGCTCTTGCATCCCAAAGACATGTGGGTTTGTAGGTTAAGTTGCCCTCTATAAATTGCCCCTAGTGTGTAGGGAGTGGATGAGAAAGTGGGATAGTGTAGAACTCATGTGAACGGGTGATGGATTGTCGGCGTAGGCTCGGCGGGCCGAAGAGCCTGTTTTCATGCTGTATCTCGAAACTAAAGTAAGAAAGCGGGCAAAGAAACTGCAAACTTAGGAAACTTAGGAAATGTCAGCAGGTCTGACTCGTGGAGATGAACCATCTGAAAGATAGCAAAGCCTATTATAACCCAAACTGACCACTCATTAACAAAATGAAAAGCAGATGGTGGAAACAGTCAGCAGATTGAAAGGTATTTGCAGACTCTGATATTTCAAGTGTGGACCGTTAAGAATTGTTTTGTTCACTGACCCACTCATTTCAGATTAAAAAATTTTTTTTAATGGATTTGCTGGAATTAATTTGAATCTGGCCGATTGTCTCGACATTTGGTATATAAATAATGAATGTGCCACCTCTTGGATTCACATCAGCAGCACACACATGAGTCTATTAACTCTGATCCACTTCACTTGATTATGTCTTAACACACTTCCTATTCATATGCACTTAAGCTGGTCATGACGAAGGATAATCCAAAAGTCCCAATAGGAAGGTGCAGAGGTAGAGCACCAGAGGCCTGGGTTTATCCTGACTATGGGTGCTTGTCTGTACAGAGTTTGTACGGATTTCTCCCCATGACCTGCATGGGTTTTCCTCCTGGATCTCCAGTCTTCTCTCACACTCAAAAGACGTACAGGTTTGAAGGTTAATTGGCATGGTAAAATTGTCCCTAGTGTGTGTAGATAGTGTTAACGTGCAGGGATTGCTGGTCAGCACGGACTTAGTGGGACGAAGGGCCTGTTTCCGTGCTGTATCTCTAAACTAAACTAATAAACTAAACCGTGTAGAGTCTGACAGTACTTTAGTGTTTTATTGTTGGGAAATATTGTAGCAATTGGAATAAAAAATAGCATTCATTCTGAATAAGGATTCCAATTTATTCCTTTTCTCTGGAGATGCTGCCCGAGCTAAGTTACTCCAGCATTTTATGTCTATCTTCGGTATAAACCAACATCTGCAGTTCCCTCCAACACACTGAGATAATCATTCCTTGTTTATGTTGGTCATTGCACTCCATCAAACACATGGGGCATCTTGGTCGGCAAGGAGGAGTTGGGCTGAATGGCTTGTTTCCATGCTATATAACTATGACAAGGTCTATATTCTTTTGTTTTCTTGCACTCTCTAAGCAAAACGAGAATCTTCAGGTGTTATGTGCAACATTGCATTCAGCATTCATCAGCCTGGTCACAGCAGACACAACTACGTTTTGCAGTGTTATCTTCATTAGTTTCGTTTATTGTCACATGACCCGAGGTACAATTAAAAGCTTTTTTGTTGCGTGCTAACCAGTCAGTGGAAAGACCAAACATGATTACAATCGAGCCATCCGCAGTGTACAGATATATGATAAAGGGAATAACGTTTAGTGCAAGGTTAAGCCCAGTAAAGTCCAATTGAACATAGTCCGAGGGACTCCAATGAGGTCGATAGTAGCTCGGGACCGCTCTCGATAGAATGGATCAATTGCCTAATAACAGCTGGGAAGAAACTCCCTGAATCTGGAGGTTTACACACTTCTATACCTTTTGCCTGATGGGAGAGGGGAGAAGAAGGGTGAGACTGGTCCTTGATGATGCTGCTGGCCTTGCCGAGACAGCGTGAAGTGTAGATGGAGTAAATGGAAGGGAGGTTGGTTGGTGTGATGGTCTGGGCTGCGTCCGATTATTTCTCTATGGTGTTAGTGGAGACGGAAGTTTTAGATTATCACATCTAGTTGTAAGGCAGTCTTTACAGTTAAGGACTGATTCTGCTGAACAGTCATGCATCATCACAGTCTGCTGATACTTTTCCCAGTCGTGTGTCTGTCCATTTGCTTGTGTTGCTTTTTCTGGGAGATGTACTGATTGCGGTTGATAGGGTGGGTTTGCTGAAGCCTTGCTTGGTGGAGTGCCAACCTATTGTTGAGACTCCAGAACATTCCTGAGAGTGGTTTGATAATATGGTCACCAGTTTGTTCTTCTGTTCTCTTCCTCCAAATTAAAGCAAACCAAAATCCCACAACCGCGCACCACAATATTGCTGGTCTTTAATATTTTCCACTTTTTTTTTCTGTTGTTTTATTTGTTTGAGCATTGTGCCGCACCCTAAAAGTCAATGAAATTCATTCTTCGGTCTGTGCCATGTGATTCTCTGCTGCTCAGAGATGAGTTTGGGCAGCGCTGTTTAACACTGCTAATTCCCCCCTGTAAAAGTGGATTCCTGCCTGCTGCCAACACTCATTGTTTAGGTGAAGATTGCTACCATATCTCCAAGAGCCCTGTGAGTTAGACAGGGGACTGAGTAACTAAATGGTGTTAATCCACTTTTCCATCTTGCACATACGACTGCTTACCAGCTTAGCATTTATTTGTCAGGTGTCGTGCTGAAGGAAGGTTCTGACTGTCATAAGTCATAAGGAATAGGAGTAGAATTAGGCCATTCGGCCCATCAAGTCTACTCTGCCATTCAGTCATGGTTGATCGATCTCTCCCTCCTAATCCCATTTTCCTGCCTTCTCCCCATAACCTCGGACACCCGTACTAATCAAGAATCCATCCATCTCTGCCTTAAAAAATATCCACTGACAGCCTCTACAGCCTTCTGTTAAAGTTCAATTCTAATAGACAGACAACAATACCATAAAGTGGTAAAACAGTCTTTATTACGCCAGCGGGAGTGGGAGAGCTGCAACTAGTATTTTTTTTTAAAAAAATTTAATTTTTTATATCAAAAAATACTTTATTCTAGTAATAAATATCATTTACAAAACATCTTTTTTAACAAGCCCATCCGACATTTCCGGAGGTTACATTCGATACAGGCATTCACTTAGACATTTACTTACATTTAGACATTTACCCAGTATCCCTTATTTGGAGGGGCGTCTCTCTCCACCACACCCTGCCCCCCCATGTCCAGCAGCGGAAGGACCCTAGACTGTGGTCCTCCCCCACAGGGCCTTGGCGTTGGCTGCACCAAGCTTCAGAGCGTCCCTCAGCACGTACTCCTGCAGTCTGCAGTGGGCCAGTCGGCAACATTCCTTGACGGACATCTCGCTCCGCTGGGAGGCCAACAAAGCTCGGGCAGACCAAAGAGCGTCTTTCACTGAGTTGATGACCTTCCAGCAGCACTCGGTGTCAGTCTCCGAATGCGTCCCTGGGAACAGTCCGTAGATCACAGAGTCCTCTGTGATGGAGCTGCTTGGAATGAATCGCGACAGGGACCCCTGCAGACCTCTCCAGACTCTTGGCAAATCCACACTCTGAAGAGGTGGGCCACCGTCTCCTCTCCGTAGCAGCCGTCCCGAAGGCAGCGTGCACCGGTAGTGAGGTTCCGGCGGTGCAGGAAGGATCTGACTGGGAGGGCTCCCCTCACCGCCAGCCAAGCCAGGTCTTGGTGCTTGTTGGTGAGTTCTGGCGATGAGGCATTTTGCCAGACAAGCTGGGCAGTCTGCTCTGGGAACCACGCCACAGGATCCATGGAGTCATTCCCCTGCAGTGCCTGCAGGACGTTCCGTGCTGACCACTGCCCGATGGACTTGTCAAAGGTGTTGGTCCGGAAGAACCTTTCCACGAACGACAGATGGTTCGGCAATGTCCAGCTGACTGGCCCATCCTTCGCAACACCGGGGACAGGTAGAACCTCAGCAGGTAGTGGCACTTGGTGCCCACGTGCCTTGGCTCTATGCTCCGCAGGATGAGGGCGACGTTGGGCACGCTTTTTCCCCCGTTTTCTGCCGACTTGTGCATTGTGGCTCGTCTCACCCGGTCCATCGCCGACCCCCAGATGAAGTGGAAGATGGCCCGGGTGATCCCCTTGGCGTAGGAGGGAGGGACGGGCCACACTTGCGCCAAGTACAGCAGCCCCGAGAGCACCTCACACCTGATGACCAGATTTTTCCCCGTGATGGAGAGGGAGCGCTGCTTCCACAGCTCCAGCTTCTTCCCCACCCTGGCTATCCTCTCCAGCCCATTTTTGTTACACGCCTCAGCCTTCCCGAACCAGATCCCCAGCACGTTCAAGAAGTCGGGCTTGATGGTGAAGGGGATGGAATATCGGTCGGGCCAGTTGCCAAAGAGCATGGCCTCGCTCTTCCTGCGGTTTACCCTGGCCCCCGTGGCCAACTCAAACTGGTCGCAGACGCTAATCAGTCTGCGGACTGACCCTGGATCTGAGCAGAAGACGGCGACATCGTCCATGTACAGGGAGGCCTTGACCTGAGTGCCCCCACTGCCTGGCAATGTCACTCCTCTTATGCCCGCATCCTTCCTGATGGATTCGGCGAAGGGTTCAATGCAACAGACGAACAAGACAGGGGAGAGAGGGCAACCCTGCCTGACTCCAGACCTGACGGGGAAGCTGTCTGATTCCCACCCATTAATTTGGACTGCACTACAGATATCGGTGTAGAGCAGTTGTATCCACTTCCTGATTCCCTCCCCAAAGCCCATTTTGGAGAGCACGTCCCTCATGTACGTGTGCGATATCCTGTCGAAGGCCTTCTCCTGGTCCAAGCTGACCAGGCAGGCATCCACCCGTCTATCCTGCACGTAGGCAATGGTATCTCTCAGCAGCACCAGGCTGTCTGAGATTTTCCTGCCAGGTACAGCACAGGTTTGGTCCGGGTGGATCACCTGTCCCAGAGCAGACTTGACCCGGTTGGCGATGGCCTTAGACAGGATCTTGTAGTCTACATTCAACAATGTGATGGGTCTCCAATTCCTTATGTCGTTCATCTCCCCCTTCTGCTTGTAGATTAGGGTGATGTTGCCCTTCCTCATAGAGTCTGACACGCTGCCGGCTAGAAGTATATCGTTGTACACTTCCAGCAGGTCTCTGCCGGTAAGCCATCGCCTCCGGGAGTTTTACTCGAGTCAAAGGAACGGATGGAGCCAGTCAGCTCCTCCAGGGTCAGTGGTTGGTCCAGACTCTCCCGCTTGCTGTCGTCCAAGACTTCTGTGATGGAGGACAGGAAGTTCTGGGAGGCGGTGCTCTCTGTGGTCTTTTTATCGTACAGATCCTTATAAAAGGATCTGCAGATCTTTAGCATATCTGTCTGCGAGGATGTTACCGAGCCGTCCTCCTCCCTAAGGCTTTTGATCACAGAGCTCCCCCTGTGAACCTTATGGAAGAAGAAACGTGAGCACGTCTCATCCTGCTCAACATGGCGGACCCTGGACCGGAAGATGATCTTGGAGGATTCAGAGGTAAAGAGCCGAGCTTGCCAGCCCTTCAACTCTCTCAGTTCCTCCCTCACATCCACCCCTCTCTTCTGCAGAAGGAGCAGTTGCTGCAAATCTGTCTGGAGTTGACACAATTCCCTCTTATCCTGTCTTGCTCTCTGAACACCTTTGGAGACGAAGAACTTCTTGATGTTCTCTTTTGTTGCCTCCCACCAGAGTGTCGGGGAGTCAAAGAGGGGCCTCACAGTTCTCCAACATGTGTAGTCCCTCTTTAGCTCCTCAACGTTCTCCGGGGTCAACAGCTCCACATTTAACTTCCACGTCCCTCTGCCCGCCTTCCGGTCCTCCTGTAGGTGACAGGTGGCCTGAAGGAGGCAGTGGTCAGAGAAGAACACCGGCGCAAGGTCGGTGTGTCTGACCGTGACGGCCCTCGATGTGAAGAGGAAGTCTATCCGGGACTGGGCTGAACCGTTCGGTCCTGACCAGGTGAACCGCGGCTGGGCTCCGCCTGCAGGGTCGCTGAAGGCGTCGCGCAGCTTTGCATCTTTCACCATCTCCACCAGGAGTTTGGAGGTGCCGTCCAGTCTGTGGTTGGCATGCCGGATCGTCCAGCCGCATCGATGATGCAGTTGAAGTCACCGGCCAGAACGAGCGGTCTAGACGTGGCCAGCAGCGGTGGGAGCTGCTGGAGGACGGCCAACCGCTCGCTCCGCCTGGGTGAGGCATATTAGCAGCCACTCGAAGACCCCAATCCCTTACAGAGTGTTTCAGCAACCTTTTTATGCACCAAATACAATGGGTTTTTAGAAGTGATAACAGAACCAGACACCCCAGACAGGTGGTCTTGCAAGAGGATGGGAGTTCAATGAATCATCACCCACTATCATTGACCATTGTCCAAGGTTAACAATTGAGTATATTAACATAAACACATCTTCCTAGTGCTCAACTTTAGAGTGATTGTAACGAGGCTCAGTCTATTAACATAAACACATCTTCCTGGGGCTCAACCTTGTGGTAATTGTTTAAGAGGCTCAAGTCTACTCGGTGCTCTTCTGTATCCGTATCCTGTCCTTTGTAAGATTACAACACCCCTTCTGCAATCTCAAGCCAGCATCTACACAGAGGTAGACTTGCCAGCATCTGAGGTATGCATTTTAATTTAGTGACAGTTCATCTTCATGTAGCATTTGGTCACATACACCTTAACCCTTAAATCCCCTTTTCTCCTTTACACTTCTGTGGCAAAGAATTCCACAGATTCACCACCCTCTGACTAAAGAAATTTCTCCTCATCTCCTTCCTAAAAGAACGTCCTTTAATTCTGAGGCTTTGACCTCTAGTTCCCACTAATGGAAACATCCCACTAGTGGAAACATCCTCTCCACATCCACTGTATCCAAGACTTTCATTATTCTGCATGTTTCAATGAGGTCATCCTTCTAAATCATCCTTCTAAACTCCAGCGAGTACAGGCCCAGTGCCGACAAGCGCTCATCATAGGTTAACCTACTCATTCCTGGGATCATTCTTGTAAACCTCCTCTGGACCCTCTCCAGAGCCAGCACACCCTTCCTCAGATATGGTGCATACAAATTGTTCACAATATTCCAAATGCGGCCTTGCCAGCGCCCTACAGAGCATCAACATTACATCCCTTTTTTTGTATACAAACCCTTTTGAAATAAATGCTAGCATTGAGTTTGCTTTCTTTACTACTGATTCAACTTGCAGATTGACTGGGAACAATATACTTCATTAAAAATCAGAGACAAGTGGAAATGCCTGGGACGCCCTGCAGGGGATGGTAGTTGAAGTAGATACATTAGTGGCATTAATTTTGGATAGGCACAATAGACAATAGACAATATACAATAGGTGCAGGAGTAGGCCATTCAGCCCTTCGAGCCAGCACCGCCATTCAATGCGATCATGGCTGATCACTCTCAATCAGTACCCCGTTCCTGCCTTCTCCCCATACCCCCTCACTCCGCTATCCTTAAGAGCTCTATCCAGCTCTCTCTTGAAAGCATGTATGTGAAGGAGATGGTTTATGAGCAGGTAGATAAGTGATGGTCTTGGCATCATGTTCGGTGTTGGGTGGGGGGGGGGGGGGGGGGGGGGGGTTTGTGGGACTGCACGCCGATAAATCCCAAGGATTGCTGATCTATGTCCCTGAGTTTAGGTTTATTATTGTCACATGTACCAGGATACAGTGAAAAGCTTTAAAGGACACAAAGTGCTGGAGTAACTCAGTGGGTCAGGCAGCATCTCTGGAGAACATGGATAGGTGACGTTTCACAGAGTGCTGGAGTAACTCAGCGGGTCAGGCACCATATCTGGAGAACATGGATTGGTGACAGTCAAGCCATCCACATTGTACAGATTGGTGAACATGGATTGGTGACCCTTCTGAGTCTGAAGAAGGGTCTTGACCCAAACCGTCACCCATTCCTTCTCTCCAGAGTAGCTGCCTGACCCGCTGAGTTACTCCTTTATTTTGTGTCTATCTTCAGTGATAACAACTTGCAATCTACACCACCGATTCTGGTGATGCGGCCCAAATGTTTTAGTCATTTTCCTGAAGATACAGAGCTAGGTGGGATTATGAGTAGAATGTAAAGAAGGTTCAAGGGCATTTGAAGTAAATGAGTGGGCAAGCGTATGGGCAGATGGAGTGCAATTAGCACAAATGTGGGTGATTCACTTTGGGAACACAAAACAGAAAAATCCAATTTTCAAATGGTGACAAATTGAGAAATATTGAAGTTCACAGGGACCCAATGTCCTTGCACACAAGTAGTTGAAAATTAACCTTCAGGTACAACGTGTAATTAGGGAGAGAAATCGTGTGCTGGCCTTCATTTCGATATAAGTAAAGGAGTAAAGATATCTTGCTGCAATTATATTTGGCCTTTTGTACACAGTGTTGCTCCCCTTGCCCAAAGTGAATGTATTTGCCGTAGAGTGAGTTTAGTAAAGATTCACGAGATTGGTTCCAGGGATGGTGGCTTTGCCAGAAAAGGAGGGATTGTTTAGCTTAGTTTATTGTCACGCGTACCGAGGTACCGTGAAAAGCTTTTTGTCATGTGCTATCCAGTCAGCGGAAAGATTACAGTCAAGCCATCCACATTGTACAGATTCATGATAAAGGGAATAATGTTTAATGCAAGATAAAGTCCGATTAAAGATAGTTCGAGGGCCTGCAATGAGGTAGATGGGAGGTCAGGACACCACTCTAGTTGGTGATAGGACGGTTCAGTTGCCTGATAACAGCTGGGAAGAAACTGTCCCTGAATCTGGAGGTGTGCGTTTTCACACTTCTGTACGATATGATAGAACTTTATTTATCCCAGGAGGGAAATTGATCCGCCAGCAGTCATGAAAAAAAATAAAAATTAATGAAACATGAAATTAAAGTGAGGAGCAGAAAGGCTTGGGGGATGTGCAAAGAATAAGGGGGAGTGGGGGGGGGAAAGGAAGGGGAGTCAGTCTCAGTCAACCCCACGACAGATTGGGGAGGAGTTGTAAAGTTTGATAGCCACAGGGAAGAAGGATCTCCTGTGGCGTTCTGTGCTGCATCTTGGTGGGACCAATCTGTTGCTTAAGGTGCTCCTCAGGATGACCAGTGTGTCATGGAGGGGGTGAGCTGTATTGTCCAGGATGCTCCACAGTTGGAGGAGCATCCGCCCCTCCAAGACCACCTCCCATAAATCCAACTCTGCCCCCAGGACCGAGCCAGCCTTTCTGATTGATGAGTTTGTTGATCCTATTGGCGTCCGCGGCCTTCGCCCTGCTGCCTCGATTGGTAGAACATCTGCAGCATCTTACTGCAGATGCTGAAAGAGCGGGGTCTTTTCAAAAAGCACAGCCGGCTCTGTCCCTTCTTGTACAGGGCCTCGGCGTTCCTGGACCAGTCCCGTTTACTGTTCAGGTACAGTCCAAGCCTGATGTGAGGGGAGAAGGAGTAGTGCCCAGGGTGAGACTGGTCCATGATTAGGTGACAGATTGTCACAGACTTTAGCTGTGGTGGAGAAGAGCTTCGCATTCTCATTGTGTGTGTATGTAGTAAATGCTTGGAGCAGACACCGACCGGCTTAATGGACTCCCTGCATACTGTTTGTTGATCAACAGATTTCCAAACTGAATTTTTAATATATTAAATGCTCAGTCAAGATCTTATTGTGAGTGGAGCGGACGCAAGGGGTCAAATGGATGACCTCTGTTATTTGTGTTGTGAAGAAGGGTCTCGACCCGAAAAGTCACCCATTCCTTCTCTCCAGAGTTGCTGTCTGTCCCTTCAGCTTTATGTGTCTATCTTTGGTTTAAACCAGCATCTGCAGTTCCTTCCTACACTGTGTTCAAGTTTAGTTGGATACAATGTGGTAACAAACCCCTCGGCCCAACGAGTCCGCCCCGACCAGCGATCCCTGTGCATCAGCGCTATCCTACACACGAGGGGCAATTTACAACCTTTACTGAAGCCAAATTAACCTACAAACCTGTGTGCCTTTGGAGCGTGGGAAGAAACCGGAGCAAACCCAAGCGGTCAAGGGGAGAATTCTACTTTCTCTCTCAACAATACAAGAATGGATTTTATTGATTTCTAAGCCTCAGATTTTGTTACAGCATTTAACTCACTAGATTTCACTTCCATTTCTCCTCATGGCCCCTGCCCCAGCCCTAAATCAATGGCTGATTACTCGAATAGATGCTCAGGATTGTGAAAGTCCATTCTCAATTGGATGTATTTCATATTGGGTGGTGGATATAGCTTGGTAATTGGCCCCCATGACACAGAACAGAAAGCCCAACGGCGTTCCTTTTGCTCTTGTATAACGTCGACACAAATGATCCTTCGGAACGGCTGATCTTTAGACTTTTGAGATACATCGTGGAAACAGGTCCTTCTGCCCACCGAGTCCACGCCGACCAGCGATCACCACATACACTATCACTATCCTACACGCAAGGGACAATTTATAGCAGCCACTTAACCTATAAGCCTGTATGTCTTTGGAGTGTGGGAAGAAACCAGAGCACCCAGAGAAAACCCATGCAGTCACAGGGGAAACTTACGAACTCCACTCAGACAGCACCTTTAGTCAGGATTGAACCTAGGTCTTTGGCGCTGTAAGGCAGCAATGTGCCATCCTATCGTTGATTTTAGAGTCGAAACATAGAGTTAGACCTGTTATCTGATGTTCATTGTCAGATATTTGCTATAAATTTTCATCAGAATTGTGTTATATTTAATTAAAAATATCAGGAGTTAAATTTAAACAAAGGGGCAAGTATTTGTTTTGCATGTCTATGCAGGGAATGGAGTGATGTGGATCATATACAGGCAGATGAGATTAGTTTATCTTGGCATCATGTCCAACACAGACATTGTGGGTCAAAGGGCCTGTACCTGTCTGGTATTGTTCTATGTATAGGAAGGAACTTCAGATGCTGATTTAAAACCGAAGATAGACACTAGAGGCTGGAGTAACTCAGCGGGTCAGACAGCATCTCTGGAGAAAAGGAATAGGTGACATTTCGGGTCGAGACCCTTCTTCAGTCTGAAGAGGGGTCCTGACCCGGAACATCACCTATTCCCTGTTTCCAGAGATTCTGTCAGACCCGCTGAGTTACTCCAGCTTTTTGTGTCCATCTGTAATGTTCTATGTTTTATTGTTATTCATGTCTCATTGTTAAATGTTCTTAATTAAAATGATATTTGAACACCATCTCCCTTGGGGGAAAGTGCGTAAAGTGTTCTACCATTGCTTCACCCCAGGTTGACGGCACATGTGCTGTATGATGGCGTGAGTTTGTTTACCATGACTCCAAGCGGAGGCATCTGGAACTGAGAGTGGGCAGCTTACCCACTAATGGCCAAGACTAGGTAAGAACAAACAGCATGATCCCCAAATCACCAGCTTGCACTCGGGCAAATGTATTGAGTAACAAACAGTTACAGTTAACGTACCTGTAATTCATAATGTATATTGTATAATAACAGGAGTATTGAATGCTGACGTAATATAGCTCTTCGGGCTAACGGAATCAAAGGATATAGGGAGAAAGCAGAAACGGGGTACTGATCTTGGATGATCAGCCATGATCATATTGAATGGCAGTGCTGGCTCGAAGGGCCGAATGGCCTACTCCTGCACCTACTTTCTATGTTTCTATGTAATAAAGATCTTTCAATGCTGAAGTTTTGATGTAGAAGAGATGGGGAAAAAAAGGCTAAAAAGTTGGTGAAATGCCAATAATCAGTAAACTTTTAGTTTAGTTTAGTGCGGAAACAGGCTCTTCGGCCCACTGAGTCTGCACCGACCAGCGTTCCCCGCACACTAACACTATCTTGCACACACTAGGGATAATTTACATTTATACCAAGCCAATTAACCTACATACCTGTACGTCTTTAGAGTGTGGGAGGAAACCAAAGATATCGGAGGAAACCTTCACAGGTCATGGGGAGAATGTACAAACTCCGTACAGACAGCCCCCTTAGTCAGGATGGAATCTGCGACTGGCGCGATACGGCAGCAACTTGACCGCTGCGCCACCACGCTGCCCTACACAGGAGCTTAGAGGGAAACAAATGTGGGGACACGTTGTCACGGGGAGATGGCAAGAAAAATAGTTTAGAATGCAATTAAAGTACAGAAGCTTAAACATAGGGGGAGGAAGGAACTGGAGTTCTAGAAGGAAAGTGGGGAAAAAAGCTTGAGTGGAAAATGAATTCTGGCATGAACATCTTGAATCAAGTGGTCTGCTTATAAGCTGTGCAAGATAAAAATTGGTATTTAAGATGTTGCAGATTAAGAATTGGTTGCTAATTGAGGCCCAATTAGATTTTTGTAAAGTCCCAACCTGAAACGTCACCTATCCATGTTCTCCAGAAATGCTGCCTGACCCGCTGAGTTACTCCAGCATTCTGTGAAACGTCACCTATCCATGTTCTCCACAGATGCTGCCTGACCTGCTGAGTTACTCCAGCACTCTGTGAAACGTCACCTATCCATGTCCTCTAGAAATGCTGCCTGACCCGCTGAGTTACTCCAGCACTCTGTGTCCTTTTGATTTTTGTAAGGCTCTGTATTTGTATGGGAATGGACCAGGGTTTGTGAATATATCAATAGTTGAGTTTGCATACATATAAACCAAAGGAAAATTAATATCAGAGTTAAAACACTAGGGGAATACTTAAGATTGACTATTCACTCCATCTAAATTAACTGCTTTCTGATCTTTACAAACTATATTCTGACGGACATGTTCAAAAAATAATTTTAATATCAAATGCGCTAATGTATATTAGTTTAGTGTAGAGATACAGTGCGGAAACAGGCCCTTTTGCCCACTGAGTCTGCGCCGACCAGCGATCCCCGTACACTAGCTCTATCCTACACACTAGAGACAATTTACATTTATACCAATCCAATTAACCTACAAACCTCTACGTCTTTGGAGTGTGGGAGGAAACTGTAGATCTCGGCGAAAACCCACGCAGGTCACGGGGAGAACGTACAGACTCCGTACAAACAAGCACCCGTAGTCGGGATTGAACCCGGGTATCTGGCAGCGACTCTACCTCTGCGCCACAGTGCCGCCCTAATATCTAATACCAATTTTCAAAGCTAATACAAACCGTTGTCAACTACTAAAACATCTGTTTTGCAGTAGCCCTTTAACTAATCTCAGTGAGGGGAGGTGCTCAGCAGGAGAGGAGCAGTAAGTGGAAGAGGTTAGTGTTACAGTGATTCAGAGGGGCGAGCCTTGCGGGAGGCTTCTGAGGCATACTGAAGGAAACTGTGTAGGTTGGGGAACCCACTGGTTGCCCGGTAGCTCTTTACAGAATAGTTTTGGGATGCGGTTAATTAGTCTGTTCTCAGTTGGCAAAACTGAGGGAAGAGAGATCTGTCCTCAAACGGTGTTTGTTAAGTATTGCTATTTAAAACAGATTTTTGCGTGTTACAGATTTTTTACACAAATGCAAAAACGAAAAAAAAAAACTGTCTTAATGCGTTGTAAACTTTTACCACTTTAAACAAAGTGGAGCTCGAAAGAAGAATCCAGTGTTTATTATCTCAACGGTTAACTTTTTTTCCGTATTGTCTACGATGGGTGGGAACTGCGGAGATGACATGTGTCGACGTTAACTTGTCTTATTCAGAGATCAGCTGGTGTGCTGAAGCCATGGGGAGTTGCTGGAGCTGTCTGGATAAAGACACAATCTCCGAAAACCACCCCACCAAATTCAAGGTAACATCTCGCCTTCCACAATCTAATACAATTGAGCTTTAAGAAAATAAATAAGTTTGTTTGAAGGGAGATCCGTTGTTAATATTTTCCCTGTTTTTCGGAACTGGAATGCATTTTAATCAAGTTGGGCAACTCAAATTATTTTAATTTTTTTTCCTGTTTGTGGGCTGTGTGAAGAGTTGATCTCATTTAGCAAAGTGGTCCAGTGCAGATACCAACCAACTTGATGTTCTGGTTTGGCATTTTCCCATCGACTGCCACCGTTGTAAACTTCCCGACATATGAAACCAAACCAGGACTGTCAGAGGTTAAGAAATAAAACTGTGGATAGTGGTAGCATAGAACAGTACAGCGCAAGATTGGGCCCTTTGGCCTGCAAAATCACCGCCAAATGACTTAAACTAATCTCTGTCTGTGGTTAATCTATCTTCCTCCATTCCACGCATTGCCATGTGCCTATCTAAACGCTTCCAAAATACCACCATCGTATCTGCCTCCTCCACCACCCCACCCCTGACAGCACACTCCAGGCATCCACTGTTCCGTGTACATATAAAAAAAACTTACCCCGCACATCTCCTTTAAACTTTGTCCCTCTCACCTTAAAACTCTGCCCTCTAGTCTTTGACATTTCTGTCCTGGAAAAAAATGGTTCTGATCGTCTACCCTCCATGCCTCTTATAATTTTAGAAATGTATCGGGTCTCCCCTCAGCCTCCGGTGCTCAGAGAGCGTTGAACATGTTGGTCTCGTTTCAGTAGCTTTATGCCAACGTGTCCTGAACTATTTTCAACGCCATTCCCTCATCTCCCCTCTCCCATAAGGCAAGAGGTACAGAAGTGTGAAAACGCACACCTCCAGATTCAGGGACAGTTTCTTCCCAAGTGTTATCAGGCAACTGGAATTTAGAAGGGTGAGAGATCTTATGGAAACCTATAAAATTCTTAAAGGATTAGACAGGCTAGATGTATGAAAAATGTCCCCGATGTTGGGGGAGTCTAGAACCAAGGGTCATAGTTTAAGAATAAGGGGTAGGCCATTTAGGACTGAGATGAGGAAAAACATTTTCACCTAGAGAGTTGTGAATCTGTGGAACTCTCTGCCACAGAAGTCAGTGGGGGCCAATTCAGTGGATGTTTTCAAGAGAGAGTTAGATTTAGCTCTTGGGGCTAAAGGAATCAAGGGATATGGGGAAAAAGCCGGAATGGGGTACTGATTTTTGGTGATCAGCAATGATCACATTGAATGGCGGTGGTGGCTCGAAGGGCCAAATGGCCCACTCCTGCACCTATTTTTCTACGTTTTCTAACTGAACCATCCTGTCACCATCTAGAGAGTGGGCCTGACCACCCATCTACCTCATGCAGATCCACAGACTATCTTTAATTGGACTTTGATAGACTTTACCTTGCACTAAACGTTATTCCCCTTATCCTGTATCTGTGCACTGTGGATGACTCGATTGTAATCATGTATTGTCTTTCTGCTGACAGGTTAGCACGCAGCAAAAGCTTTTCACTGTACCTCGGTACACGTGACAATAAACTGAACTAAATGTAGATAAATGCTCCAAACTGCCCCGTAGTAGGCAGTGAAGCCTGAGGAGGTGTTTCAGGGAAATTAGATGAAGCTGTTGTGAGAACCTGGGTTTTGAAGAGTTTTTTCATGGAGAGGGGGTCGTCTCCTGAATGTAACGTTGAGACTAAGACCCTGCTGTTGCTGATGGAAGAGAGGACATCAGAGAAGGAAGGGTCAGTAGCCAGAATATTCAACGGCATAACATGTGTTGGCATTTGAACAAGAAATGAGGAGCATGTCTGTGGAGTACCTGTAAACATGAAAAATATTTTTGAAGTCTCTCTACTGTGCAATGGGAAGTTGTTGCAACTTGATAAGGGCAGCTTTTAAACTTTAGAGATACAGCACGGAAACAGGCTCTTCGGCCCACCGAGTGCACACAGACCAGCGATCACCCCGTACACTAACACTATTTCACACACTGGGGACAGTTTTACAATTTTACCAAAATCAATTAACCTACAAACCTGCACGTCTTTGGAGTGTGGGAGGAAACCAGAGAACCCTGAGGAAACCCACGCAGGTCACAGGAAGAACGTACAAACCCTGTACGCCAGGATCAAACCCGGGTCTCTGGTGCTGTGAGGCAGCAACTCTACCGCTGCGCCACCGTGCCACCTTTAGCTTGTAGGCCACAGGTAGGATGGAGCAATAAGGTTCTGGATGTTTTGGATTTGTAGATTGATTGGCCTCTGTAAATCACTCCTGATGTGTGGGGAGTGGATGAGAAAGCGGGATGACATAGAACTAGTGCGAACACGTAATCGATGGTCAGCGTGGACTCAGTGGGTGGAAGAGCCTATTGTCATGTTTCATCTTTCCATTCAATTCAATAAATAAGGGGAGATCATAAGCCTGGTAAAGATGTATTAAAAGTTTAGCTTGATGATATCTGGTAGCATCTTTATTCACAAGATTGTTCAGTCCCCAACATTTCCCCAAATCCTTTCCAGCTATTGATACTGAGGAATGTTAGTTTAGTTTACTTTAGAGATACAGTGTGGAAACGCCCATTGGCGCATTGAGTCCATGCCAGCGATCACCCCGTACTCTAACACTATCCCACACACTACGGACAATTTACAATTTTCACCGATGCCAATTAACCTCCAAACCTGTACATCGTTGGAGTGTGGGATGAAACTGGAGCACCCGGAGAAAACCCACCTGGTCACAAGGATAACATACAAACTCTGTACAGACAGCACTCGTAGTCAAGAACAAGCCTGGGTCTCTACCGTTGCACCACTGTACTGCCCTAGGCTTGTTGGCCACGCGGTCACAGGGAGAACGTATAGACAGCGCTCGTAGTCAGGATCGCTGATCTCTAAAGTCTAAAGACGAACAAAGGGTGACAAAATAAAGCACGGCAATGTATTTATTTGTATTTTGTCTTTGAGTATTCTGTATTTGTATTTTGTCTTTGACTGAGTAAACCCTGTGCGTAGCGTTGGCCTTGCGATGCTGAAGCGTGTGTCCTGTCCTGCAGGTGACCAATGTGGATGATGATGGTAATGAGCTGGGCTCTGGGATCATGGAACTGACCAGCTCCGAGTTAATATTGCACACCAGGAAACGTGATGCTGTCAGGTGGCCGTACCTCTGCTTGCGGCGCTATGGTTACGACTCCAACCTCTTCTCATTTGAAAGTGGAAGAAGATGCCAAACCGGGCAAGGTTGGTTTTGTTGTCACCTGGTTGCCAAACACTTTAACTCCCCTTCCCATTCCTGCACTGACCTCTCTGCCCTGGGCTCCATTGTCAGAGTGAGGCCCCACACAAATTGCAGGAACAGCACCTCATATTTCGTTTGGGCAACTTACAACTCAGTGGTATGAATATTGATTTCTCTAACTTAAAGTAACCCTTGCGTCCCCTCAATCTCCGTCTCTCCCCCACCCTAGTCATCGTACTAGTTTCATTGTCGTCCTGTTGAGTTTAATTATCTGTATAATACTTTATCACCTCGACCACAGCCAACAATGAATCATTGTGGGCTCCACCTATCCTTGATCATCGTTACGTTTGTACACATCTTTCATTCATTTGTTCTATGTCTCTCTGTATCACCGTCTATATCTCTTGTTTCCCTTTCCCCTCACTCTCAGTCCTTAGAGGGGTCTCGACCCGAAACATCACCAATTCCTTTTCTCCAGAGATGCTGCCTGACCCAGCTGATCCTCCAGTTTTTTGTGGCTGTCTTTGGTTTTGTATAGTCAGTGGAAATCTTCATTCAGGTCACAGAATTTCTTCGACATTTTTTTAGCTTGTAAACTTTGCAAAACCAGTCCTTGGGTAGAAACAAGGAACTGCAGATGCTGGTTTATACCAAGGACAGACACAGAGGGCTGGTAAGAGGTGGGGTCTCGTGGACAGTGCCTCCTGCGAGTGTGGGGACCCAACACAGGCAGTGGAGCACAGAGTCACCAGTTGCCCCAAATACCGGCCACCGAATGGTGAACGAGGTCCGATTGACCTGGACTATGACACGTTGGCCTGGCTCGCCTCAACGGAGCTGCAGGTCTAAAAGACATACGACAGAAAGAAAGACACAAAGGGCTGGAGTAACTCAGCGGGTCAGGCAGCATGCCTGGAGAAAAAGGATGGGTGACGTTTCAGGTTGGGACCCTTCAGATAGAAGAAGGGTCCTGACTCGAAACATCGGGTCATGTTTTGTGTCTGTCCCGTTTACTTGGGGATCTCCTACCTTCTTCAGACTTTATTTTTGTCTTCTGATGTCCAATGTAATAAATGTCTGAAGAAGGGTCTCGACCCGAAAGGTCACCCATTCCTTCTCTCCTGAGATGCTGCCTGACCTGCTGAGTTACTCCAGCATTTTGTGAAATAAATACCTTCGATTTGTACCAGCATCTGCAGTTATTTTCTTACACTATCCAATGTAATAAAAACCTGCTCCAATCCCTTCAGTTGTTGGAACCAGAGCGAAGTCTTTATGTTACAGACACGATGAACCGTTTTCAAATTCAGTGGAAATGTGATTGGACGTGTGTTGACATTTGTTCACACACTTAAACGTGTCGTTTCTGTTTCTTTAGTTTAATAATTTAGAATCAGTCTCTTGGAGGCAAGCGGAAACTTTGTCAAGCTCCGGTGCAATGTTATTGTGCAATGTTATTTCTAAAGATAGATTCTGAGCACCACCTGCTGTTTGATGAAAGAAATGCTGATAGACTTGTGGTGTAGAACTCATAGCTGCAGCATAAAATGCACAATACGCAAAATAAATGACCCATTTTACGTGTAGCACTTAAAGGTTCATAAGTTATAGGAGCAGAATTAGGCCACTCGGCCCATCAAGTCTACTCTGCCATTCGATCATGGCTGATCATCTCTCCTTCTCACCCCCATTCTCCTGCCTTTTCCCTATAACCCCTGACAAAATGTCCATGATGTTGTTCTTGATGCAAAGTGCTGGAGTAACTCTGCAGGTCAGGTAGTATCTGTGGAGAATATGGATAGGCAACGTTTCCAGTTGGGATCCTTTAGACCCTCCGTCACCTACCATCAGTATGAAGAAGGGTCAGAAACCCAAAATGTCACCTTTCCACTTTTTACAGAGATGTGGCCTGACCCGCTGAGTTACTCCAGCACTTTGTCTTTTTTTGGTATACTACCTTGTGCAGTTCCTTATATCTCAAGCTATTCTTGATGTTGTGCACCAGGTATGAAAATGATTTTATTCTGGTCACTTGAACAATTAAAACACAAGCCACTGATAGTCAATATCAGATGAGTATCCCATCGAAGTATTTCTGGGTTTCATTGAGTGGATTCTCCAAATCCTGCATTCTTTGATGTTTCAGATTCATACAGAATGGAGACAGACCCTTCGGTCCAACTTGTCCATGCCGACCAAGATACCCCATCTACACTTGTTCCCACCTGCCTACATTTGGCTCATATTCCTCTAAACCTTTCCTCTCCATGTACCTGTCCAAATACCTTTTTAATGTTGTGCAGTACCTGCCTCAGCTACCTACTCTGGCAGCTCGTTCCATATGTAGGAAAAAAACTGCAGATGCTGGTTAAAATCGAAGGTAGACACAAAATGCTGGAGTAACTCAGCAGGTCAGGCAGCATCTCGGGAGAGAAGGAATGGGTGACGTTTCGGGTCGAGACCTGTCTTCAGACTGATGTCGGGAGGGGGCGGGACAAAGATAGAATGTAGTCGGAGACAGGAAGACTGGTGGGAGAACTGGGAAGGGGGAGGGGATAGAGAGGGAAAGCCAGGGACTATCTGAAATTAAAGAAGTCAATGTTCATATCGTTGGGGTGTAAACTACCCAAGCGAAATATGAGGTGCTGTTCTTCCAATTTGCGATGGGCAGTGGAGGAGGCCCAGGACAGAAAGGTCAGATTGGGAATGGGAGGGGGAGTTGAAATGCTGAGCTCGTTCCATATATCCACTTTCCTTTGTGTGAAAAAGTTGCCCCTCAGGTTCCCGTTAAATGTTTTCCCTCCATAAGCTGAAACCTGTGTCCCTTTTAACCGCACGCACTGACTGCTCCTACTTGCTTTGCAGGCATTTTTGCCTTCAAGTGTGCACGTGCGGAGGAGATCTTCAACCTACTCCAGGAGATCATGCAGTGCAACAGCATCAACGTGGTTGAGGAGCCCATGATGATATCAAGAAACCCTCATCCCACGGAGATTGATCTACCAAGGACACCGCAAACCCCGACCAGTGAGTGCCCGCGGCAGAAGGGTTCAGTGTGCCTGGGATGGAGAGGCAGTGGGGGTGTTAAACTAGTGTGTGTAGGAAGGATGCTGATTTACACCAAAGATAGGCACAAAATGCTGGAGTAACTCAGTGGGTCAAGCAGCATCTCTGGAGAAAAGGAACAGGCGACATTCTGGGTGGAGACAGGTCCGAAGAAGGATCTCCACCTGAAACGCCACCTGTTCCTTTTTTCCAGAGATGCTGCTGACCCGTTGAGTTACTCCAGCATTTTGTGTTAAATTGGTTTGTATTGGACAGATATTTTACTGCGTTCCCTGTCCGCATCCTATTGCCATATTAATCTGGTTTCATATCTGCAACTGGTAACAATATGCGTTCATTTGATTTTAAAGGTATCGTCAAAATCCACCCTAAACTGGCAATTGATCTGACTTAAATTGCAGGAGGAACTCAGCAGGTCAGGAGCATCTGTGGAGAGAATGGATAGGAGACGTTTCAAGTGTGGACTGAGGAAGGCTCCCAACTAAAATGTCACCTCTCCATTTCCTCCACAGGTGTGCTGAACCCAGCACTTTGTTTTGCTCTTGATTTTGAAGATGACATTTTCTCACACTTGTTACCCTTTTATCTTAATAGACCTATGGACTATTCCGATTTGTGCTTTTCCATTTTTAATCCTGTTGTTTTGTTTACTAAAACAAAATGACACAAAGTAATGGAGTAACTCAAAAATCAGGCTGCATCTGCAGATGGAATGGACTGGTGACGTTTTGGGTTGAGAAAGGAAGGGTCTCAACCTGAAACGTTGCCTGTCCATTCCCACCATAGATCCGCTGAGTTTCTCCAGCAATTTGTGCCTTGCTCAAGAATCTAGCCCCTCGTCTTCATTGATCTGAATTATCTTTAGTTTCTGTCGAGCAATAGTGTATTCCATATTTGTGTCAGTGTGGCTCCTGGTACGTTCATTGTCGTTTACTTTCTTGGAACGTTCCCTTGATCTCCTTTCTGCGCTTTCTAGTGTTTGGCTGGGTTTGACCAGAGGAATAAAGGTCAAGTGAAGAGAGCTTTATTGTCAGTAGACACAAAATGCTGGAGTAACTCAGCGGGTCAGGCGGCATCTCTGGAGAGAAGGAATGGGTGACGTTTCAGGTCGAGACCCTTCTTCAGACTGATTTATTTGCTTTATTGTCATATGTCCCAAAACGGAACAATGCAATTCCTACTTGCAGAAGCACAACAGATAAGTTTCTGTAGTTCTGAGCCTGTTTGGAGGTTGCGGTGTTTAATGGCCTGATGGTTGTAAGGCAGAAGCTGTTCCTGAACCGGGACATTAAATTTTTCAGGCTCCTACACCTTCTTGCCGATGATAGGAGCAAAATGAGAGCGTGGGCAGTGTGGTGTGGGACTCAGATGATGCTGGCTGCCTTTTTGAGGCAGCGCCTCTAGTAGATCCCTTCGATGGGAAGGACAGTACCCGTGATGGACCACGGGGCAGTGTTTGCCACTTTTTGCAATCTTCTTGGTTCCTGGGTGTTTGAGTTGCTGAAGCAAGCCGTGACGTGGTCAATGTGCTCCGTAAGGTGGAATAAAGATGGGGAGAATGTGCATTTCTTTTGCTTAATGAATCTGTGTTTATTTCTTTGCTTTCAGCCCCCAGTTTCAGCGTGCCCGGTTTTCCAAATGGATTCCCTTGTTACCCATCCATGGGCGACGGCTCCTCTCACCCTTCCACTCGACACCCCTCCATTGGAAGTGCTCGTCTGTCCTCAGTGGGGGAAGAGTCCACCCACCCACTGATAGCAGGAGGGGATGACCAGGTGCGTGGGCGTGATGTTCGTGTGTGGAACAAGCCACTGTGTGCTTGCAAACCAATACAGTAGTGTATGAAGTTGCAAGAATATCAGCAAGTTATCAACTTCAAGTGTGGATAACCTGGCGCAGTCTCGACAGACTACTGACAGGCATGGGGAGGAGCAAACCAAACATGTTGAAGTGGGGATATACTGAAGATGTGGCAGACTGCCAGTGCGGACGGGGCCTCCAGACTATGGAACATCTCCTGAGCTGTGACATGCTGCATGATACTTGCACTGTAAAGGATCTTGCACAGGCCAACGGCGTGGCACTAACATTTGCTCGCTATTGGCAAACAGTTGTGTGATGCCACGAATAAATTAAAAATCTTCACGCTCAGTTTAATGAGCACGAGGATGCAAGGTTACAGGCACTGCCGCATCTCCCGAACAAGATGACTACCCGGGTAACATGCATGTGCAAGATAACCTCTTGTGGGAACGGCATCTGTTAAAACCTGACATGGACGGCACGGTAGCGCAGCGGTAGAGTTGCTGCTTTACAGCGAATGCAGCGCCGGAGACTCAGGTTCGATCCTGACTACGGGTGCTGCACTGTAAGGAGTTTGTACGTTCTCCCCGTGACCTGCGTGGGTTTTCTCCGAGATCTTCGGTTTCCTCCCACACTCCAAAGACGTACAGGTATGTAGGTTAATTGGCTGGGTAAATGTAAAAATTGTCCCTAGTGGGTGTAGGATAGTGTTAATGTACGGGGATCGCTGGGCGGCACGGACTTGGAGGGCCGAAAAAAGGCCTGTTTCCGGCTGTATATATATGATATGATATGATATGATGAATACAGTGACTGATCTACAAGTAGGAAATTAAATCAATAAAACCCGACATGGACTCTGAATACAGTGACTGATCTACAAGCATGAAATGAAATCAATAAAACCCGACATGGACTATGAATACAGTGACTGATCTATAAGCATGAAATGAAACCGATATCAGGGTCAGGCAAACATCACATCCGAAATCGTCACGTCTGAAACCTTTGGGCCAGTGTCCTGGGAAAGTGATTGTGAACATCCACAATACCCTGCACCCCGTCTCCTACCTGACCCATCCAATCTTTAAATAAAGAGGTGCCAGACCATCAGTTGTGATGAGTGAGGAGAGCAAAATGGACACAGCCCTCTTTCCTCACCAGCACCTCATCCCCCGGCATCACAGTGGGTCCATGGAGCGAGCTGTCAGAGGGGGTAGTCCAGGCAGGTTCTATAACAACATTTAGCAGACACTGCACAGGTACATGGACAGGAAAGGTTCAGAGGGATATGGACCAAGCGCGGGCAGATGGGACTAGCTCAGATGGGGCATAATTGGCATGGGCAATGTTGAGCCAAAGGGCCTGTTTTTGTGCTGTATATAAGTCTATGATTCTAATGACATTGTGGCTCAATGGATTGGAAATTAGATTTGTGTTATCAATGGTAAGAGGGGCAAAGTTTAAAGGGGATTCTAAATTGTCCCGCGTGTGAAGGATAGTGCTGGGTGTACAGGGTGATCGCCGAAGAGCCTGCTCCCATGGTGTATCTCCAAGGTGGATGTCAAATTTAAGGCAAGGATGGAACGGAATGGGATTGTATGGGTTTCACAACAGTTTAGTACACCTGGCAAATAATGAGTCTTCCTGGTAAATCATTGGTTAAAATACAGTTTGCATTGTACTTAAGACCGGCACAAAAAGCTGGAGTATCTCAGCAGGTCAGGCAGCATCTTTACAGACTAATTTTTTTATTAACTTTTAAGTCGAATTAAAACATATTCCATGATAAACTTGAATCATTTGCATGATCGTATAAAAAATCTTGATTAACTTTGGCAGCTTGAATAACGTCTAAGTGGACATATGGCAGCTACGATGGCAGGCAACTGAACCGTCCTACCACAACCAGAGAGCAGTCCTGAACTACCATCTACCTCATTGGTGACCCTCGGACTATCCTTGATCGGACTTTGCTGGCTTTACCTTGCACTAAACCTTATTCCCTAATCATGTATCTATACATTGTAAAAGGCTCGATTGTAATCGTGTATTGTCTTTCCGCTGACTTGATAGAACAGAACAAAACGTTTATCACTGTACCTCGGTATGTGTGACAATAAACTAAACTGTACTGATTTTATTCCCACCTTTTGTGGCCTTGTTTCCCACAGATTCACACATACGTGAATACTTCCAATGTGGACGAGGAGTGGAAGCGACGCACCTGCGTCCACGGTCTGTCGGAGCCGCGGCCCTCCGTCACGGAGATGATGCAGGGCCACGCCAACCACTGCCCGGCGATGGAGGACCGGTCCCCGCAGGTCCTGCTGCAGCCGGGCGAGGTCAAGTTTGTGCTGGGTCCCACGCCGGTGCAGAGGAGAATCATTGAGCTCGAGCGAATGGACAGGCATCGAGAGCTGGCCGTGTACAGCGCCGCCTTCCAGGAGCGAGACGCTTACCCGGACGGCTGTGACCAGAGCACCGTGTGCTCCCTGAACAAGATGGCTTATGAGAACGTCAATGGTTTACCTGCGTTGTCTGGGACCGGGCTGAGGCGAGGCCGCCTCAAGATGGCCGGGGACGGCCAGAACCCCAATAACTGTGCTCATAGGAAGACAGCCATGCTGAACTACGAAAACCTGCCCTCTTTACCTCCCCTGTGGGAAAGCCAATCGCAGAGGCAGGAGGAAGAGGACTGGAGCGACTCTGGATCTCCCCCACAAAATGGATACCACAATAACCTTGACCCACTGCGTAACTACGTCAACACGGAGAATGTCACCATTCAGCCCGGCTTACACACGGTCGACTTCACCCGGCGGCGGGATTACACTCCCAACGTCTTCAGCTTTGACTTTAGACGCCCGTGCCCCGAGCAGAGGCAGTTAAACTACATCCAGGTGGAGCTGGAGGGGGCCAGTGACTCTGATGTGCCCCAGACTCCCAGAATGCCCAGCACTCCAGTCCCGCCAACCCCCACACGCAGGACTGAGTTTTACGCTGTGATAGACATTAAAAAGACAGCTGCTATGTCCAGTTTGCAAAAAGCACTACCAAGGGATGATGGGACGGCACGCAAGACTAGGCACAACAGCACAGACCTGCCATTGTAAGCACCTCCCCTTTCCTCATTTCATATGTTTCAGTTTACAGATAGATAGAGCACATTGTCCTCACCAATATTTTAGTTTAGTTTAGTGATACAGCGCGGAAACAGGCCCTTCGTCCCACTGAGTCTGCGCCGACCAGCGATCCCCGCACACTAACACTATCCTACACACACACATACACACACACACACACACACACACACACACACACACACACACACACACACACACTAGGGACAATTTACAATTTTACAAAACCAATTAACCTACAAGCCTGCACATCTTTGGAGTGTGGGAGGAAAACGGAGCATCTGGAGAAAAACTCACACAGGTCACAGGGAGAAGGTACAAACTCCATACAGACAGCACCCGTAGTCAGGATCGAACCTCGGTCTCTGGCGCTGTGAGGCAGCAGCTCTACCCGCTGCAACATTGTGCCGCCCTTTAATATATTTTATACTTGCATTAGGATCCCGCTCCTTTGCTTATCCAAAATTCGAAATGTTGCCACACTCGCACTTTACCTGTGAGAACGGTGACAAAAAGGCAACTCGAATTTCTATAGTTTCCTTCCTTCCCCTCTCAAAACACCCCAAAGAACTTTGAAGCCATGAAGTACCATATTCTACCTGCGACTGCGTGGGTTTCCTATTTCATTTTATTGAGGTGATTTTCTCCCCCCTTTGTAATTGAGATGCTGTAAGAGGTCATAAAGTCATAGAGCTATAGAGCATGGAAACCCGGCCCTTCGGCACAACTCATCCATACTGACCAACAGCCTCGCTGAGCTAGTCCCACTCCCTGGCCCAGATGCAAGGCTACAGAACAAATAAAGATGAAAGAGGCTTTTTGCTTCAGGTTTGGTATTGAATATTTTAATTTCTTGAAAGTGGAGTCGCAGGTAGATGTCGAGGTCAAAAAGCTTTTGGCACTTTGGCCATCATCAGTCAGAGTATTGAGTATAGAAGTTGGGTCATGTTCCAATTATATAAGATGTTGGTGACGGTGTATTTAGAGGATTGTGTTCAGTTTTGGGAACCATGTTTCAGGAAAGATGTTTCTAAGCTGGAAAGGCTGCAAAGAAGATTTACAAGGATGTTGCCAGGACTTGAGGGTCTGAGCGAGAGGGGGCTGTTGAGCAGGCTGGGACTCTGTTCCTTTGAGGGCAGGAGGATGGAGGGGTGTACAAAATTGTGAGAATATATCGGGTAAACGTATAGAGTCTTTTGTCCAGAGTAAGGGAATCGAGAACCAGAGGACATGGGGTTAAGGTGAGGGGCGAAGATTTAATAGGAACCTGAGAAGTAACTTTTTCACACAAAGGGTGGTGGGTGTATGGAACGATCTGCCAGAGGACGTAGTTGAGGCTGGGACGATCGCAACGTTTAACAAACATTTATACATGGATATTATTGGTTTAGAGGGATATGGGCCAAACGCTGGCATGTGGTACCAGTGTAGATGTGACATGTTGGTCAGTGTGGGTACATTGGACTGAAGGGCCTGTTTCCACACTATCACTCTATGACTCTAATGGGTGGGGTTATATTCCATTTGTATGCATGTCTGTATTTTAATCTTTCTGTGTTTTTTGTTGCAGCTCTTCATTTGTTGGAACCCACTGCTAGCCATAATTGTCATTTAAAAATGAATTCATTGAAAATGTTCTACTTCTGAAGTGTCGAGTGTGGTACATTATCCTCTGCATTTTCCTCTCAAGAAAACTTTGCCTTTTTTTTTTTAAGGGACAGCCTCTGACCCAGAGGTCAGAGACTCACAACTATTTCAGAATGGCTTTAAATTATTACTACATTCCTGCAGTGGTCCTCTGAGTTTGGGACTCTTGGTCGAGAAATGAACATTTTGATGGGCTGCTACATTCAGAATTGGTGCCATGTGCTTTGAGTAAATTTCTATGCTTTATGAAGTCATTCCATTCATTGATGTGCATCCTATTTAATGCTGTATGAAATAGACTGCGTGTAGGTGTCTGGGCAACATGCCGGAGATACAAGGGGTCGCAGATGCTGGAAGCTGGGGCAAAAAAAAATCACAAGTTGCTGGAAGAACTCAATGGGTCAGGCAGCATCACAGAAACATAGAAAATAGGTGCAGGAGGAGGTCATTTGACCCTTCGAGCCAGCACCGCCATTCATTGTGATCATGGCTGATCGTCTACAATCAGTAACCTGTGGCTGCCTTCTCCCCATATCCCTTGATTCTGCTAGCCCCTAGAGCTCTATCTAACTCTCTTTTAAATTCATCTAGTGAATTGGCCTCCACTGCCTTCTGTGGCAGAGAATTCCACAAATTCACAACTCTCTGGGTGAAAGAATTTCTTCTCACCTTAGTTTTAAATGGCCTCACCTTTATTCTTGTGGAGGGGGATGGATAAGCCCTGATTTGGGGGGGAAGCGAGGGGGGCGGGGGTTCGAACCAGGTACCTCAAGCGTTTATTTTTCCTCCACGGATGCTGCCTGACCCCGCTGAGTTCCTCCAGCAGCTGTTTTTTTGTCCCATGGAAACATATAGTCTTTTTGATCCATGCTTCAGGGAATGGCTGAAGGAGTTTGCAGACAGTCGTCACTATGCGTCGGTCAGCATCATTTCACCGCGTATCCTGTGGGCAAACAAAGTGAGAATGACACGGAGTGGCTCAGTCACCACCGCCAACAATGTTAAGGATGTTTTGTACAAATTCCAAAGGAAATGCTTAGTAAAAATGTCTTATACACATTTCAGTAACAAAAGGAATCAAATGAGTCACAAATTTGCTGGAGTCAGGCAGCATCTCTGGAGAACATGGATAGGTGACATTTTGATGCGGGGTCCCTTCTTCATACTGATTGTGGCAGGAGAGGAGGGGGGAGAGAGAAAGAAAGTTCGAATAGTGAAGGGGCAAGACATATAAGTTGTGAAACTCAGCAGGACCCCCACAAGTGAGCTGTAGCCATTTTACCACAGTGTTAGAATTTGCCCAGGTGTTGGAGAGGAGACTGTTTTAAAGCTACACGTTCTCCCTGTGGGTTTCCTCGTGGGTTTCGTCCAGGTGCTCTGGTTTCCTCCCACAACCCAAAGCCGTGCAGGTTTGCAGGCCTCTATATATTGCCCCTAGTGTGCAGGGAGTGGATGAGAAAGTGGTTTAACATAGAACCAGTGTGAACGAGCGATGGATGGGCGGCCGGTCTGGACTCTGAGGCAAAGGGACCGTTTCGATGCTGGCCTCTAAACTAAACAGACTCCTCCACTTCAAGAACGTTTCAATGCCTTTGTGGAGTTAAGGAGGGTCAAGGTGATGGAGGAAGAAGGAATGGCTGAGAATATCAGTGAGGAAAATCTGCTTCAAACAGATTGTTTAAATAAAAATGATACAGGCATGACAGTTATCCAAACTGAAAGTTGAAACTTTTATGGTGGGCAATGAAGATATTCTTGCAATTTTCACTTTGGAAATTGTACTGATACATTTCGTAAAGTTTACACTATATCTGCTGTGAAAAAGGGAAAGGGTCCAGCATTCTCAAATCCTTTCAAACGACGTGCAGGGAACTGTGCAAGTTGTACAGGAATTAATTGCTTCAAAAGAATGTGCTTTCATGAAGCTGCCTTCTGCAATTTGTATTAAAAACATCCTTAATTTGTTCTCTTCTTTTCTCTGTAACTAGCTTCTTGACATTTTCAGGTTTATAAAATGTGCCAAACAATGTGCCAACTCTCCGTGCGTGAAATAGTGTTTAACAAAATCCAGACGTTCTGGTGCCTTGTTCACACTGCGACCTTTGCTTGCTTCAGATAGTTGGTACTTTCATTACTAATCTATGCATTATATGGTAGCTGTAGATCAACAACCAGGCCAGAGTTTCCATTTCTCCCCCCATGTACCGTCACCATTTAATGTGACCATTGTCTTAACAAGTTCCCGCAACGCAACACGCTGTTTGAAGTTTTGTTCAGCTTTTCTCAACATGCCTTTTTTAAAGCTGCAGTATATTTATGTTTGTTGGTGGGATTGTGTTGATGGGTGAGAACTGCCCAAACAAAAACAATATCAGGATACTCAAGTTGCCAAAAGCCCACAGAAAAATGTGGTGGCGCAGTGGTAGAGTAGCTGCCTCGAGACCCGGGTTTGACCCTGACACCGTGTGCTGTCTGAACGGAGTTTGTATGTTCTCCCTGTGATCGCGTGGGTTTCTTCCGGGTGCTCTGGTTTCTTCCCACGTTCCAAAGACGTACAGGTTTGTAGGTTAATTGGCTTCGGTAAAATTGCCCCTAGTGTGTGTAGGATAGTGTTAGTGTGCAGGGATTGGTGGTCAGCGCGGACTCGGTGGGCTGAGGGGGTCTGTTTCCGCGCTGTATCTCTAAAGTAATCTAAATGTTCAGTCCCTTTCGTCCCATTTTGTCCACGTCTTTCCAAGATAATCCCAGTTACCCGATTAGGTCCGTATCCCTCTATGCCTTGTCCAGGAACCTATCCAAGACGATTAATTTAAAAAAAAGGCAATTCAGATTCTTAAAATTTTCCAAGGTTGCAGTTTCATGCTTCAGTGTCTCCAATTGTCCAAGTCTTGTATCACATTATCCTATTAATATATTTGAAGTTTGCACACTGTAATCTGGTTTTAAAATCCCTGCCCGCTGCTGTTATACTTCAAAATGTCATTAATCTGCAAAACATTCCTGATCTAATTCCATTTATTGTTTGGGTACGTGAGCTTTGCTTAATTCCTTTTACAGCTGACCCGTACTAAATTACAATGACCACAGAGATGGGGCATGATGCTGCACTTTAGTTTTGTGTTGGGTTTGGTACTTTTAGCTTCCACTTATTAAGCAGAAGTCTTAATGGTTTTCATCTTGACATTTTTGCATGTCGATTGTGGCTAGTATTTGGAGGAAGTAACGTACCACGTTACAACATATAACGTTGAACAGGGCAGCACAAGAACAGGGCTTAGTCCATCTAGTGACAATGGTTAGAAACAAAGAACTGCAGAAGCTGGTTTATACTAAAGATAGAGACAAAGTGCTGGAGTAACTCAGTGGGTCAGGCAGCATTTCTGGAGAAAAAGGATGAATGATGTTTCGGGTTCAGGACCCTTCTTCAGACTGCTCTCAGTCTGAAGAAGAGTCCCGACCCAAAACGTCATCTGTCCTTTTTCTCCAGAGATGCTGCCTGACCCGCTGAGTTACTCCACCACTTTGTCTCTATCTTAAGTGACAATTGGTGTTCGAAGAACAGAAATTTCTCATGTTATTCCTGAGAATCAAATTGAAGCAAAAGAATGAGGAGAAGCATAAAGAGAGGCCAGTAAACCAAACGGAAGATTAGCGTCCAGCAGATGGTGCTAACGTTCAATGGTTTCAACATTTATACTTGAATTCCAATTACGTGCAATTTGAGATTTTAATATACTGCTTAATAATTGGATAGAAGCAAACTATGGTTTTATTGTGTCATCGAGTCACACAGCACGGAAACAGGCCCTTCGGCCCAACTTGCCCATGCCAACCAAGATGCCCCATCTCAGTTAGTCCCACCTGTCCTTGTTTGGCCCATATCCCTCTTAACCTCCCCTCCCCATGTGGCTGTCCAAGTGTCTTTTAACTGCTGTTATAGTACTACACCTATAGTAGCTGTTGTCTTCAACTGTTACTTTTACCTTCGTTTACGGTACAGTGTTTGTACATTCTCCTTGTGACCACGTGGGTTCTCTCCGAGAGCTCCGGGTTCTTCCCAAGACGCGCAGGTTAATTGGCTTCTGTAAGTTGTCCCGAGTGTGTAGGATAGTGTTAGTGAGCGTGGTGATCACTGCTTGCCGTGATCTCGGTGGGCCTGTTTCCGCGTCGTATCTCTAAATTCGTTTTAAAAAGCTAGTCTCGGGCTGATTGCTAGTCAGTGAGGACTGGGTGGACGGAAGGGCCTGTTCCCATGCTGTAACTCTAAAAACTGAAACTGTAAGCAAATGATGAATATACTGCAGCTTTGAAAATATGTTCGGTACACCTTTTTGAAAGTTGAGAGCTGCCTAGTTTCATTCATTGTTTCTGACAGTGGGAACGCTAGGCAACTTTCAGCTTTTCTTCCACTGAACCAGGTTACGTGGCCTTTGTGTGGAGAGTGCTCGTGTTGGATTATCTACACCAGCAGTTCTTGTGCACAACTTTTAAAATTCAATCTGCCAGCTAAATGGTTTCACAGTATTAACTTCTAAATATATATGTATATAATTTATGTGTGTGCGCGCGTGTGGTCATAGGGACAAGGTTGAGCGGAGCTAAAGAATGTAACTTATTTTCCACTTTCTGTCCTCCTTTGCGCTCATGGGTCAGACATGATTAGATCAAACGTGAAGGTTGGCATCAGCTTTCGAGTCCTGTTTGTGCGAGTGTGTGCGTGCGTGTGTGTTTGTGCGTGCGTGTGTGGACTATTTTCATTTGGGTTCTGCGGCAGGATTGACTAGCGGAGAATTTCTAATTAGTGCCAAATTAGGTTGATTTGGAGCTTTGACCTCAGCTCTGTTTATCCGGATTAAAATTGGTCAGACCCTCTTGCATTTGTGACTTTAAACTGCTAGCAAATGAAGGAGATCAGGTCCTCTGCAAATAGGATTTGAATCCTGATGCTAATTGGGGGGAAGCCAGGCTTTGTGAACTAGTTCTGACCCACCAATAGAAACATAAATAGAAAGGATGGTTTGCAGCTGGGACTTGCACTCAGTCCATTATTACTCTGTTCTGCAGCTACTGTTCCCTCATAGCTACTGTTCCCTCATAGCTCTCCAAGGCAGGAGGAGACCATTCGGCCCTTCGAGCCAGCACCGCCATTCATTGTGATCATGGCTGATCATCCACAATCAGTAACTCGTGCCTGCCCTCTCCCCATATCCCTTGATTCCACTAGCCCCTAGAGCTCTACTAACTCCCTTTTAAATCCATCCAGTGAATTGGCCTCCACTGCCTTCTGTGGCAGAGAATTCCACAGATTCACAACTCTCTGGGTGAAAAAGTTTCTTCTCACCTCAGTTTTAAATGGCCTCCCCTTTATTCTTAGACTGTGGCCCCTGGTTCTGGACTCCCCCAACATTGGGAACATGTATCCTGCATCTAGCTTGTCTCGTCCTTTTATAATTTTATACGTCTCTATAAGATCCCCTCTCATCCTTCTAAACTCCAGTGAATACAAGCCCAGCCTTTCCAATCTTTCCTCATAGGACAGTCCCGCCATCCCAGGGGGGGTATTTCACAATTCTCCAGAGATGCTGCCCGACCCACTGAGGCTTTTTCCTGCATTGGTAGCTTTAGCTTCCCAAGTAGATTTGGGGTTTTTTGGAGGAAGATGAAAAGGCACAATGCTGTCATTGCCAACATTTGGATTACTGCACTTACTCTGGAAGTATAAGGCTTTGCCTGACCAGATCAATAAGATATAAGAAGCAAGTGCCTTATCACTACATTAGCAAGATACGTGGATGCAGCCAGGAGTTTGCCCAGTTTGTCCGCACTTCTTCATCTCGCTGAAGTCCATCCTCCCAAATTTATGCCTTTGGCCTCGAACAATGAGGATGCTAGGGTTGTCAAAGTGGAGAAGTGGTTTAATTCTTTAGCACTGTGACTAATAATGCAGTATGGACTTGTATGTTTTTTCAAAAATGCTGGGAATTCAACGAAAGTGTTTAAACCGGGTAATTTCAACGCAAGTGGTCGGGACTATGAACGATTTGAAATGCCACTGTCGGCCTGCTGGTGACATTTACATCCCCCGTAGTCAAAAAGTGCATCGGCTCCGATTTTTGTTGTGCAGTTACTTTTAAAAGTTTCATTGGGAGCTCGTTCCCTTTTTTTAGCATTGTGTGAAGTTCCACGAGTGAATGCTCTAAGCAGGTACGCATCGGCCTCTTAATTTCTCTGCACGTGCTGGGCTGGGCTGCGGCAGCCTTGGTAGAAGTTTCCTGTGTCGCTGCACGTAGGTAGGTACGTGGTGACCCCTGGATGCTGCTGTAAATGTCCGCTTCTGTGAGCTTCCGCAAGGCTCGGGTGAAGGGAATCACAGAGTTTTCACCGGAGATGGACACAAAATGCTGGAGTAACTCAGCAGGCCTGGCAGCATCTCTGGACGGGCGACGGTTCGGGTCGAGGCCCTTCTTCAGACTCTGATCTATTCTACATTTTCCTTTGTCCCCTTAGATGTCTCGTTTTCACACCTTACCCTTGCATATCTCTGTGTCTCCCTCTCGCCTGACTTAGTCTGAAAAAGTGTCTTGACCCGAAACGTCACCCGTTCCTTCTCTCCAGAGATGCTGCCTGTCCCGCTGAGTTACTCCAGCATTTTGTGTCTATCTTCGGTGTAAACCAGCATCTGCAGTTCCTTCTTACAACACGGAGTTTTCTCAGTGTGTTCAGGTCTCTGCAAATCTGAAACATCTCTCCAGATGAATTCAAATTCAAACTGGGCCATCTTTGACCTGGATCGCTGCTTTAGTGAGAAGTTGTTCATCGCCATTGATATCCTACTTTTTATTCTCTGGTTTTCATAAGCAATAAGAACAGAATTAGGCCGTTCATCCCATCAAGTCTACTCCACCATTCAATCATGGCTGATCTATCTCCCTCCCAACCCCATTCTCCTGCAGCATTCTGATCCAGTCAAAGAATAGACTCTGCTGTACTCAACCCTACAGTTACAGGTCCACCACCGATTTTCCGGCACCCTTGGTTCCAGAATCTTTCTACGTTATCCGTTTTCCCGGACCCACAGAGGTCATGGCCTCTGGGAGGAGTCCAACGGTACCGGAACGTTCCGCCTGTGACGCCGTGATACCGGCCCGCAGAGTTGGCCTCAGAAGTCGGCTATGGGAACAGATCTGCCGGCTCCGCCGGGCCAGAGTTCCATAGCCCCAGCCGCAGGGGGCAGATTCAACCCGCCGATCGGCCACGGGAGTCCCGATGAGGTCGAGATCGTCCGCCTCACCCGGCCTTTAGAGGCATATAATCAATCATTCATAGAAACATAGAAACAGAAAAATAGGTGCAGGAGGAGGCCATTCGGCCCTTCGAGCCAGCTCCACCATTCATTGTGATCATGGCTGATCATCCACAATCAGTAACCCGTGCCTGCCTTCTCCCCATATCCCTTGATTCCACCAGTGAAAAAGTTGCCCGCATTTTTAAATCTTGTCCTCTCACCTTTAACCTATGTCTTCTGGTTCATGTTTCCCCTACCCTGGGTAAAAGACTTTATCCAATCTATTCCTCTCATGATTTTATACCACTCTGTAAGATCTCCCCTCAGCCTTCTGCACTGAGCAAGGCAACAACCTTTGGGTCTAAATTGTCCACACTGACCAAGATGACCCTAAGCTGGTCCTGTTTGGCCACATCCATGTAAACCAATCCTCCTATTCTTTGTTTAAAGTCGTTTGACCCCCTCCCCCCCCCCCAGTAAGTTTGCAACGTTTATATTCCCAGACCTATGCGATCCATGCTGGGCACATTTCCTAACAAATTAATATCTTGGCATCCTGGTTAATAGGGTCCCGTTGCCTTGTGACCGTAACTAACTCTGAAGCCTTGCTACTGGTTAATACTGACCTTCACAAAACAGCGGTCTGAATTTCTAATTCATCTGCAAATAGATTTTTTTTTAAACGTGACTGGGAACTGTGTGTGTGCTTCTGAAAATTCTGTGATCGCTCTTTCACCTTGGCCCTGATATCCATGAGTTTATAAACTGTGCTGCCTTTAACCCTTTCTGATCCACGAGGAATTCAAACTCACTGCATTAAATGTTTAAATGTCTGATGGTACTGATTGTCCAGGGATGCTGTGCTGTTGAAGTTAAGCCGACAACAAACTGTTATATTAACCCAGTTCTGTTGTTTTAATGCTCCTTGGTAGATTTTGCACACACTTTTTATTTAAAATACTGTCATCCCCTGCACTATAAATGTTCATAAGTGACAGGAGCAGAATTAGGCCATTCGGCCCATCAAGTCTACTCCGCCATTCAATCATGGCTGATCTATCTCTCCCTCCTAACCCCATTCTCCTGCCTTCTCCCCTTAACCCCTGACACCCGTACTAATCAAGAATCTATCTATCTCTGCCTTAAAAATATCCATCGAATTGGCCTTCACAGCCGTCTGTGGCAAAGAATCCCACAGATTCACCACCCTCTGACTAAAGAAATTCCTTTTCGTCTCCTTCCTAAAGGAACGTCCTTTAATTCTGAGGCTGTGCCCCCTGGTCCTAGACTCTCCCACTAGTGGAACCATGCTCTCCACATCCACTCTCCAGGCCTGTAGGATCTGTACTCTAGCATCACCATTGTAACTCCTCTTGCCCAAGCCATTAAAAGTATTAGACAATAGACAATAGGTGCAGGAGTAGGCCATTCGGCCCTTTGAGCCAGCACCGCCATTCAATGTGATCATGGCTGATCATTCTCAATCACTACCCCGTTTCTGCTTTCTCCCCATACCCCCTGACTCCGCTATGCTTAAGAGCTCTATCTAGCTCTCTTTTGAATGTATTCAGAGAATTGGCCTCCACTGCCCTCTGCGGCAGAGAATTCCACAGATTCACAACTCTCTGACTGAAAAAGTTTTTCCTCATCTCTGTTCTAAATGGCCTACCCCTTATTCTTAAATTGTGGCCCCTGGTTCTGGACTCCCCCAACATTGGGAACATGTTTCCTGCCTCTAATGTGTCCAACCCCTTAATAATCTAATATGCTTCGATAAGATCCCCTCTCATCCTTCTAAATTCCAGTGTATACAAGCCTAGTCGCTCCAGTCTTTCAACATATGACAGTCCCGCCATTCCGGGAATTAACCTAGTAAACCTACGCTGCACGCCCTCAATAGCAAGAATATCCATCCTCAAATTTGGAGACCAAAACTGCACACAGTACTCCAGGTGCGGTCTCACTAGGGCCCTGTACAACTGCAGAAGGACCTCTTTGCTCCTATACTCAACTCCTCTTGGGCGGCACGGTAGCGCAGCGGTAGAGTTGCTGCTTTACAGCGAATGCAGCGCCGGAGACACAGGTTCGATCCTGACTACGGGTGCTGCACTGTAAGGAGTTTGTACGTTCTCCCCGTGACCTGCGTGGGTTTTCTCCGAGATCTTCGGTTTCCTCCCACACTCCAAAGACGTACAGGTATGTAGGTTAATTGGCTGGGTAAATGTAAAAATTGTCCCTAGTGGGTGTAGGATAGTGTTAATGTACGGGGATCACTGGGCGGCACGGACTTGGAGGGCCGAAAAGGCCTGTTTCGGGCTGCAGATATATGATATGATATGATAAAGGTAGTCCAGCAGTTTACCGACTTAAATTGCATTTCAAGCCCTTTATAAAAGTGGTGTTTGTGCCAGAGTGGACGAGCAAGGGTTAAATGTAACGAATGGCCTGGTTTTCCATGGGTATACTGTAGGTACGCTTAAGCAGAATAATTATATTGTAATTTCAGTAAAAAAGTAATTGTAGTCTGATCCTGAGTATTTATGACTTTATTAAAGTGACTACACTAAAAAATAAATCCTCCTGTAGGATGAACAATTAAGTTGAATGTTTCTGTTTTATGGAAATCGGGTTATGTTTATAATTGGATTGTATTATAAGGAACCGCAAGATGTTATGTTCAAACTAGCACCATTTCATACTTTGTTTATATGCTGTATGGAAATGTATGAAATATAACAAGTAAATGTTATAAAAGCAATGTTGTATCATACTTTATTGGCCTCAAACATGGCATATAGAATAAAGAAATGGACTCAAGCAAACTATTGTGATCATTTCGTTCAAAGAAGGTCAAGGAATTTGATCAAAATGGGCACACAAATAACTGTAGATGTGGGAATCTTCAGTGTATGAGGAAGGTCCCGACCTGAAACGTCACCTGTTCATTCCTTCCACAGATGCTGCCTGACATTTTAGTTTTATTATTATTAGAGGTACAATGCACAAACAGGCCCTTCGGCCCCCCGAGTCTGCACCAACTGGCGATCCCCACACACTAGCACTATCCTACACACACCAGGGACAATTTACAATTTTGCTGAAGCCAATTAACCTACAAACCTGTACGTCTTTGGGATGTGGGAGGAAACCGGAGCACCCGGAGAAAACCCACGCGGACACGGGGAGAATGTACAAACTCTGTACAGACAGCACCTGAGATCAACATCGAACCAGAGTCTCTGGCGCTGAGAGGCAGCAACTCTACCACTGTGCCGCCCCAATGGGACTAGCTTAGATGGGTCAGCATGAACGAGGTGGGCTGAAGGGCCATGTTTCCATGCTGTGTGACTAAGGGACTTATTTTCCCCCACCTTTTTGATGCCGACTGTCCTTTAAATATAATATTTCATCATTTCTAATCTCCCAGAGTATTGAAATTCGGTCATGTGAGTTTTATAAATCCAGCACAGTTGTGTACCTGGTGGATTAGATCTATCTCTTTATTGCATTAATTTAGTGAGACAATACACTTATCAGATGGATACCTGGCTGTGAATTGTTATTCAAGGTTAAAGAGGTATTTCTAAGAAAGACTTTGTTTGTGTTGAAAAGGACAATAGAACCGAGTTTGCACTTTGAGATAAAATGACCTTCATCGGTGAGTTTGAAGGGCTAGTCGCTTGTTTAGGTGCAAGTATAAAAGTGCTCAGATTGCAGCAACCACTGGCAGAGGAACTGTGCGGCTCTTTGACTTTTCCTTTGTGGTGACAGACGACATCAGCGTACTGAGATGAAGTGCTTCATCCTTGCCTTTGTTTGCTTCCAGCTCGCCGAGAGTCTTTACAGGTAAGTTATTTAAACAGTTTCATAACTTTCCACCACTTGACGTTTTCACCAGGTTTCATGTTAGTTCTAACGGGAGTCTTTCTTCAAGAGGAGAAGTGACATTAGCTAATATTGACTCAGATTCGTGTTTAGTACAGTTTAGAGATTGTAAACATGTATTGTCTTTCTGCTGACTGGGTAGTACGGAACAAAAAGCTTTTCACTGTACCTCAGTACACGTGACAATAAACTGAACTAAGATACCGCACGGAAACAGGCCCCCCGAGTCCGTGCCGACCAGCGATCCCTGCACGCTTACACTATCCTACACACACTAGGGACAATTTACAGTTACACCAAGCCAATTAACGTACAAACCTGTATGCCTTTGGAGTGTGGGAGGAAACCGAAGATCTCTTGGTCACAGGAAGAACATTCAAACTCCATACAGACAGCACCCGTGGTCAGGATCGAACCCAGGTCTCTGGCGTTGTGAGGCAGCAACTCTACCACTGTGCCACCCTAATGGTTCAATAGTTTATATTATCATGAGCACCAAGGTAGAGTGAAACCCTTTTTTGCCTTCAGATCTGCAAGACTATCATTAATCATAAACAGATTAGTTAGTGCACTTGATGCGATGCACAGTGTAGAATTAAGGACTAAGGTATAACATTTACAAGTGTGTGATAAGAAGGAGATAAATCACCATGAATTTGGTGGAGCTTTTTATGGTGTTTGATAATGCCTGCGTTGAACACGTCCTGACTCCTGTTCACAATCATTGAACGATACAGCGTGGAAACAGGCCCTTTAACCCGCCGAGCCCACGCCGACCATCGATCACCCGTTCACACACCAGTCCCACGTTACTCCCACTTTCTCATCCACTCCCAACACACCAGGGGCAGGTTACAGAGGGGCCGATTAACCTACAAACCCGCAGGTCTTTAGGATGTGGGAGGAAACCCACGTGGTCACAGGGAGAACTTATACAAGGCACCTGTAGTCAGGATCCGAACCCTGGTCTCTGGCGCTGTGAGGCAGCAGCTCTACCCGCTGCACCACTCTGCATTTAATTCAAAATGGATCACCATGTATTAATCAAAAGTCCACTCTTTCTACTTCTGTTCGCATTGACCTTAATTTGAAAACAGTGAAAAGCTTTGTTGTCGCGGGCTATCCAGTCAACGTAAAGACTGTACATGATTAAAATCAACCTGTACACGTTGTACAGATACACGAGGAAGGGAATATCGTTTAGTGCAAGGTAAAGATAGGAGCCTGAACATATTTTTATCTCTTTTTAGTTGAGAGATACCGCGCAGAAACAGGCCCTTCGGCCCACCTAGTCCTCCTAACCAGCGATTCACGCACACTAACGCTATACTACACACACGGGGGACAATTTACATTTATCCCAAGCCAATTAACCTACAAACCCTACACGCCTTCGGAGTGTTGGGGGAAACCGGAGATCCCGGAGAAAACCCACGCAGGTCACGGGGAGAACGTACAAACTCCGTACCGACAGCGCCCGCAGTCGGGATGGAACCCGGGTCTGTAGGGCAGCAGCTCTACCCGCTGCGCCACTCTTGCTGAAACGTGGAACACTGACTCAGTTCATGATTTCTGGTGATAGAGCAAATGCCCGTCCAGATCTTTGCAAACGTGTTTTGTTTGACATCATTACAGGATGCCTTTGCACAGATGCAAGTCTCTGCGTGAGGTTTTGAGAGAGCGTGGAGAGCTGGGACATTTCCTGGACACCCATAAACGTGAGCCGGCCATGAAATACCAGCACCTCTTCCCTGGGTACCAGTCTGAGGATGCAGACGAGCCGCTCCTGAATTATATGGACGTAAGTAACAGAATATGTGTGGGAAAGGAACTGCAGATGCTGGTTTACACTGAAGATAGACACAAAATGCTGGAGTCACTCAACAGGACAGGCAGCATCTCTGGAGAGAAGGAATGGGTGACGTTTAGGGTCGAGACCCTTCTTCAGACAAGAAGGGTCTCAACACGAAATGTCGCCTTCTCTCCGAAGTAACAGAGCTTCAAAGAGTGATGGGCTGGGGCTAGCCAAGGATGGGTGTTTTGGTTAGAGATACAGAGTCTAAACAGGCCCTCCGAGCCCGCACCGACCAGCGATCCCCATAAACTAGTTCTATCCTACACACCAGCGACAGTTTACAACTTTATTTAAACATAGCCAATTAACCTACAAACCTGCACTTCTTTGGAGTGTGGGAGGAAACCGGAGCACCCGGAGGAAACCCACGCGGTCACGGGGAGAACGTACAAACTCTGTACAGACAGCGCCCGCGGTCGGGATCGAACGCGGGTCTCTGGCGCTGTGAGGCAGCAACTCTACCGCTGCGCCACCATGCCGTCCAAAATAAGTGTTGCGTTGAACTCGAGTTCCAGCACAGACCGGTTGTACCATTGAGCAACTGAAGTTTAGTGTCAGTTTAGTTCATCATTGTTGTGTGAAAAGCTTGTGTTTACCTGCTTATGCAATCGAAGAAAAGACTGGACATGATTACAATCAAGCTTGATTGTAATAATGTACAGTCTTTTCTTCGATTGCATAGTCCACAGTCTTTTCTTCGATTGCATAGTCCACAGTGCACAGGTTCTGGATAAAGGGTACGACAATTAATGCAAGATAAAGTCTAAAGGTAGTTTAAAGGTCTCCAATGTGGTAGATGGGAGGTCAGGGCCACTCTCTAGTTGGTGGTTGGATGGTTCAGTTGCCTGATAACAGCCGGGAAGAAACCGTCCTTGAATCTGGAGGTGTGCGTTTTCACACTTCTGTACTTCTTGCCCGATGGGAGAGGGGAGAAGAGGGAGTGACCGACCGGGGAGCTCTGGCTTCTTCCCGCACTCCAAAGACGTACAGGTGTGTAGGTTAATTGTCCCTAGTGTATCGGGTAGAACTAATGTACGGGTGTTTGCTGGTCGGTAGACTCAAGATGCTGACACAAGATGTCAGGCAGCATCTCTGGAGAGAAGGAATGGGTAACGTTTCGTGTCGAGACCCTCCTTTTCCTTTGACCCGCTGAGTTACTCCAGCATTGTGTGTCTATCTTCAATTTTAACCAGCATCTGCAGGTTTTTTTTCTTACACACTTTGATTGCTGGTCGGTGTGGACTCGGTGGGCCGAAGGGCCTGTTTCCACGCTGTATCTCTAAAATAGTCTAAACTAAGATTGCGGATGTTGGTGCGAGATAATGCAGCACAATAAAAAGTGGTGATGTCTAATTTGCCCTCTCTCTCCTTTGCCAGAACACGTACTATGGACCCATTACCATTGGCACTCCTCCACAAAGCTTTCAGGTTCTGTTTGACACTGGCTCATCCAATCTCTGGATAGATTCAATCTACTGCAGCAGTCAATCATGCAGTGAGTATCAGATTCAACATTCATTTTATTGTCACGTGTACCGATTAAGGTACAGTGACATTTGAGTTACCGTACAGCCATACCAAGTAAAAAGCAACAAGACACACAGCCACATAAAATAAAAGTTAACATAAACATCCACCACAGATTCCACATTCCTCACTGTGATGGAAGGCAATAAAGTTCAATCATCTTCCTCTTTGTTCCCCTGCGGTCGGGGCTGTTGAACCGTCCGCAGTCGCCGCTGCCGACGGTCCGATGTCCGAGACCCTCGCGTCGGGGCGATCGAAACTCCGGCGTCGGGACGGTTGAAACTCTCTCCGCGGCATGGAGCTACCGAGTCGGCCTCTTCTCACCAGAGACCATGGGCTTCACGGTGTTAGAGTCCACAGGCCCCGCGGTTGGAGCTCTCCACTGTCGATCCTCGGCAAAGGATCGCAGCTCCCACGATGTTAAAGTCCGCACCGCGCCCACTGCATGAAGCGCTGGGCCGGTCTCCAAGAAAGGCCACCAACTCCTCGACGTTAGGCCGCAGAGCGGACGGAGATACGACATGGAGCAAAATCACATCTCCGTCGAAGTAAGAGATTGAAAAAAGTTTCCCCCAAACCCCCCCCCCCCCCCCCCACATAAAACAAACCAAGAAACACTAAAACAAACTAACACATCCTTAAAATAATAAAAAACAGTAGAAAGGACAGACAGACTGTTGGCGAGGCAGCCAATTCTGGTGGCGCCATCCGGTGGAAGAAGTCGCAGAAGCTGACTATTTGTCCATGCTCTTCATTTTGTTTACTTTATAATCGTCACGTCTCTAGAACCAAGGGTCACAGTTTAAGAATCCAGTACCAGGGGTCATAGTTTCTTCCCAGCTGTCATCGGGCAACTGGAATTTAGAAGGATGAGAGGAGATCTTATAGAAACATATAAAATTCTTAAAGGATTGGACAGGATAGAAGATGCAGGAAAAATATTCCTGACGTTGGGGGAGTCCAGAACCAGGGGTCACACAGTTTAAGAATAAGGGGTCGGCCATTTAGGACTGAGATGAGGAAAAACATTTTCACCCAGAGAGTTGTGAATCTGTGGAATTCTGCGCCACAGAAGGCAGTGGAGGCCGATTCACTGGATGTTTTCAAGAGAGAGATAGATTTAGCTCTTAGGGCTAATGGAATCAAGGGATATGGGGAAAAAGCAGGAACGGGGTACAGATTTAGGATGATCAGCCGTGATCACATTGAACGGCAGTGCTGGCTCAAAGGGCCGAATGGCCTCCTCCTGCACCTATTTTTCTATGTTTTTTCTATGTGTAGTGAGGTACAGTGAAAAGCTTTTTTTGTCTCTTGCTATCCAGCCAGCGAAGACTACACATGATTGGGTTGGTGGTTTTGCCGTATTAGGAGGAATTGTCTAGTTTAATTTATTATTGTCACGTGTAAGGAGGTACAGTGAAAAGCTTTTGGTGTGTGCTTCCAAGTAAGCCAATAGACTATACATGATTACAGTCAAGCCGTCCACAGATACAGGATGAAGGGCATAACGTTTAGTGCAAGACAAAGTCCGGTTAAAGATTGCCCGAGGGTCTCCGGTGAGTTCGATGGGAGGTCAGGACCGATCTCCAGTTGGTGATAGGAAGATTCAGTTGCCTGATCACAGCCGGGAAGAAACTGTCCCTGAATCTGGAGGTGTGCGTTTTCACACTTCTGTGCCTCTTGCCCGATGGGAGAGGGGAGTAGAGGGAGTGACCGGGGTGAGACTGGTCCTTGATGATGCTGCTGGCCTTGCCGAGGCAGCGTGAGGTGTAGATGGAGTCAATGGAAGGGAGGTTGGTTTGTGCGATGGTCTGGGCTGTGTCCACAATTCCCTGCAATTCCTTGCGGTCTTGGATGGAGCTGTTCCCGAACCAAGCTGTGATGCATCCCGATAAAATGCTTTCTACGGCGCATCTGTAGAAGTTGGTGAGAGTTGGGGACATGCTGAACTTCCTAAGTGGAGCCTTATTCATTCTCCTATCTCTCTCTCTCTCTCTCTTTCTCTCTCTCTTTCTCTCTCTTTCTCTCTCTTTCTCTCTCTTTCTCTCTCTTTCTCTCTCTTTCTCTCTCTTTCTCTCTCTTTCTCTCTCTCTCTCTTTCTCTTTCTCTTTCTCTCTCTTTCTCTCTCTCTCTCTCTCTCTCTCTCTCTCTCTCTCTCTCTCTCTCTCTCTCTCTCTCTCTCTCTCTTTCTCTCTCACTCTCTCACTCTCACTCTCACTCTCACTCTCTCTCTCTCTCTCTCTCTCTCTCTCTCTCTCTCTCTCTCTCTTTCTCTCTCTCTCTCTCTCTCTCTCTCTCTCCCTCTCTCTCTCTCTCTCTCTCTCTCTCTCTCTCTCTCTCTCTCTCTCTCTCTCTCTCTCTCTCTCTCTCTCTCTCTCTCTCACACTCTCTCTCTCTCTCTCTCTCTCTCTCTCTCTCTCTCTCTCCAGGCAACCATCCAAAGTACGATCCACGAAGATCTTCCACATTCACAACCAACAGACAAACGTTCCAGATGAGTTACGGCTCTGGGAGTTTGAGCGGGTTTTTTGGCTATGATACGGTGGACGTGAGTACCTTGAAGATCCGTCATATGGTGGGACTAGAGATTCCAAGACAGCTTTCCCCATGGAGTTCATGGAGTCATACATCGTGGAAACAGGCCCTTCGGCCCAGCCTATACATGCCAACCAAGACTCCCCATCTAAGCTAGTCCCACCTGCCCACGTTGGTCGATATCCCTCTAAATCTTTCATCAAGTCATACAGCGTGGAAACAGGCCCTTCATCCCGACCAGCATGCCCCATCTGCATGAGTCCCACCTGCCCGCATTTGGCCCATATCCATCTAAACCTTTGCTGGATTCATGGAAACAGGCCCTTCAGCCCAACTTGTCCATGCCGACCAAGCATCCCCATCTAAGCTAGTCCCACCTGACTACATTTGGCCCATATCTCTCCAAGCTTTTCCTATCCATGTATCTATCCAACTGCCTTTTAAATGTCATTATAGTTCCTGCCTCAACCACATCCTCCAGGCACCCAACACCCAATCTTTATCTGTCCTAAGGTTGCAGGAATTTCCATTCCAAACCAGGAGTTTGGTGTCAGTCAGAACGAGCCGGGAAGTACCTTTTATTACGCCAAGTTTGACGGAATCCTCGGCCTGTCCTACCCGGCGCTATCAGCAGGTGGAGCCACCACCGTGTTTGACGGTATGATGAACAACAGACTGGTGGAAGAGCCTGTGTTCTCCGTGTACCTGGGCAGGTGAGTGCGTGACCCCTGGCTGAAATAGACACGGCATGTTGGAGTAACGCAGCGGGTCAGGCAGCATCTCGGGAGAGAAGGAACGGGCGACGTTTCGGGTCGAGACCCTTCTTCAGACTGATGTCAGGGGAGGGGTAGGACAAATGTCGGGAACAAGCTGCCAGAGGAGGTACTATGACAACATTTAAAAGACACTTGGACAGGTACATGGATAGGACAGGTTTAGCGGGATATTGGCCAAGCATGGGCAGGTGGGACTAGTGGAGATGTCTCTGGAGTACATGGGTAGGCAGTGCTTTGGGTCGGGACCCTTCTTGAGACGGATTGTGGTGGGGGGGGTTGGGGGTGGGGGGGAGAAGCTGGAGGAGAGGTGAGGAGGCAGGACAAAATCTGGTGAGTGATAGGTGGATGCAGGAGTGATAGGTGGTGGGCGGGGGGAGGCTGATTTTGCAGATGGGTGGACTGTAGACTGTAGGGTAGAGGTGAGAGGGAGACAGAGGGGGGGGGGGACTGAGGGAGATGAGAACGACGGCATGGGGGGTTGGGCCGAAGGGCCTGTTTCTGTGCGGCATGACTCCATGAATTGAGCTGGACCGTTTCTTCATTGCAGACAACCCAACAGTCAGAATGGCGGCGAGGTGACGTTTGGAGGGGTTGATACCAGCAAGTACAGTGGTGAGATAGTCTGGGTCCCGGTGCTGCAGGAACTGTACTGGCTCATCCCCATGCAAGGGTAAGTCACACCGCACACCTCAACAACACCTCACATTAGTCTTCGTTTAGTTTAGAGATACAGCGCGGAAACAGGCCCTTTCGGCCCACCGGGTCCGCGCCGACCAGCGATCCCCTCGCACATTAACACTGTCCCATGCCCACCAGGGACACTTACCAAGCCAATTAACCTAAGGCATCACCAAATGCCGGAGTAACTCAGCGGGTCAGGCAGCATCTCAGGAGAGAAGGAATGGGTGACGTTTCGGATCGAGACCCTTCTTCAGACCAAGCCAATTAATGTACAAACCTCTTTGGAGAGTGGGAGGAAACCGAAGATCACGGGGAAAACCCCCGCAGGTCACGGGGAGAACGTACAAACTCCATACGGACGGCACCCGTAGTCGGGCTCGAACCCGGGTCTCCGGCGCTGCATTCGCTGTAAGGCAGCAACTCTGCCGCTGCGCCACCATGACCGCCCAGAGGTTTGCAGAGGTTTACTTTAGTTTAGAGATACAACACCCTGCCCACCGAGTCCATACCAACCAGCGATCCCCACACATCAACACTACCAGCGATCCCCGCACATCAACACTATCCCACACACACTGCGGACAAATTACACAAGTAATGGGGCAACACGGTGGCGCAGCGGTAGAGTTGCTGCCTCACAGCGCCAGAGACCCGGGTTCGATTCTCACCAGGGGGGCTGTCTGTACAGAGTCTGTAGTGTGGGTTTTCTCCGGGTGCTCTGGTTTTCTCCCACACACCAAAAGCGTACAGGTTTGCAGGTTAATTGGCTTCTGTAAAATAAAAATGGTAAATCTTTCCCTAGTGTGTAGGATAGTACTAGTGTACGGGGAGATTGCTGGCCGGCGCGGACTCGGTGGGCCAAAGGGCCTGTTTCCACACTCTATCTGTAAAGTCTAAAGTATAAACATCATGAGACATAACTATTTTGTAGTGTAGTTTAGAAATACAGCACAAAAACAGGCCCTTCGGCCCACTGAGTCTGCGCCGACCAGCGATGCCCGCACGCCAACACTATCCTACACGCACTAGGGACAGCTTATAATATTACCAAAGCCAATTAGTCTACAAACCTGCACGTCTTTGGAGTGTGGGAGGAGACCGGAGCTCCTGGGGAAAACCCACGCAGGTCACGGGGAGAACGTACAAACTCCGGACAGACAGCGCCCGTGGTCGGTATTACTCGGGCGCTGTGAGGCAGCAACTCTGCCACTGTGTGCCACCCCTAACTTGAGAACAATATTTGTTCAGGTTTTGGTTGTGAAACAGTATTGTAAAGCTGGAGTTACTTCTCTCCTTCAGCGTGCTGGTCGGCGGTAGGACTGCCTTCTGTAGCAGAGGATGCCAAGCGATGGTGGACACTGGCACCTCACTACTCACTGCGCCAAGTGAGGAGTTGGAAGAATTGATGCGGTACATCGGCGCCCAGCAGAACCAGAACGGAGACGTGAGTTGGTGCCACCATCATCAGTTACTAAGTGCAGAATCAGGCCACTCGGCCCATCAAGTCTATTCCGCCATTCAATCATGGCTGATCTATCTTTCCCTCTCAACCCCATTCTCCTGCGTTCTCCCCATAGCACAGAAACATAGACAACAGGTGCAGGAGTAGGCCATTCGGCCCTTCGACCCAGCACCGTCATTCAACATGATCATGGCTGATCATCCAGAATCAGTACCCCGTTCCTGCTTTCTCCCCATATCCCTTGATTCCGTTAGCCCTAAGAGCTATATTTAACTCTAATAACCGCTGACACCCGCACTAATCAAGAATCTATCTATCTCTGCCTTAAAAATATCCACTGACTTGACCTCCATAGCCGTCTGTGGCAAAGAATCCCACAGATTCACTGATTAAAGAAATCCCTCCTCATCTCCTTCCTAAAGGTACGTCCTTTTATGCTGAGGCTGTGGCCTCTGGTCCTAGACTCTCCCACTAGTGGAAACATCCTCTCCACATCCACTCTATCCCGAGTGACATGGGTTTAAGGTTGAGAGAGGCAGAGAGAATTTAAAGCAGATGTGTATGATAACATTTTGTTAATTATTGTCACGTGTACTGAGGTACAGTGAAGAGCTTTGTTTTGCATGCTATCCAAACAGATCAGATAATACTATACGCCAATACAATCAAGTCAAACTCGTGCAATAGGTAGAGCAAAGGGGAAGATACAGAGTGCAGAATATACATCGATGAGCCAAAACATTATGACCACTGACAGGCGAAGTGAGTAACATTGATTATCTTGTTACAATGGCACCTATCAAGGGGTGGGATATATTAGGCAGCAAGTGAACAGTCAGTTCTTGAAGTTGATGTGTTGGATGCAGGAGAAATGGGCAAGAGTAAAGACCTGAGCATCTCTGAAACGGCAAGGCTTGTGGGGTGCTCCCGGTCAGCAGTGGTGAGTACCGACCGACAGTGGTCCGAGGAGGGACAAACCACAAACCGGCGACAGGCAGGGTGTTGGGCACCCAAGGCTCATCGATGCGCGAGGGCAACGAAGGCTATCCCGTCTGGTCCAAACCGACAGAAGGTCGACTGGCACAAGTCACAGAAAATGTTATTGGTGGTGACGGGAGGAATGTGTCACAATACACAGTGCATCGCACCCTGCTGCGTGTGGGGCTGCACACGGAGGACCAACAGCATATCAGGCAGGTGGTCATAATGTTTTGGCTCATCGATGTAGTTCTCAGCATTGTAGTGCATCAGTTCCAGAGACAAAGTCCAATGTCCGCAAAGGTTTGGAGGTGTATCATGTGGAGGGGGGGGAGGGGGGGGGGGGTGGGGGGGGGGAGGGGGGGGGGTGGGGGGGGGGGCGGGGGGGGGGAGTGGGGGGGGCATGGGCAAGTTGGGCCGACTTTTTTAAGCAGCCTGGATGGTAATGAGAAAAAGACACAAAGTGCTGGAGTAACTCAGCAGGTCAGGCAGCATGGGTACTGGGTGAAAATGAGTTACAGACAATGAGACTCAACAAGACGACTTTGAAACTGGTACCATGACTTGGGTCGGGGAGGGGCGGAGAGAAAGGGCATATCTTTTGAGTGTCTTTTTCTTCATTTAACAGTATATCGTCAACTGTAACGATGTTTCGAGGATGCCTTCGTTGACATTTGTGATTAGTGGAATGGACCTCACCATCCCAGCCTCAGCGTACATCAAGCAGGTGTGTACGACGCTTGCTATGTATGTAGTCCGTCAGATTGAATGGGATGTGTGGGAGGGAAGTGCAGACGCTGGTTTAAACCAAAGATTGACACAAAGTGCTGGAGTAACTCAGCGGGACCGGCAGCATCTCTGGAGAGAAGGAATGGGTGACGTTTCGGGTCGAGACCCTTCTTCAGACTGGTTAGGGATAGACAATAGACAATAGGTGCAGGAGGAGGCCATTCGACCCTTCGAGCCAGCACTGCCATTCAATGTGCCTGAAGTGAGAGAGATCAATATTCACACCGCTGGGCTGTAAGCTGCCCAAGCCAAATATGAGATGCTGTTCCTCCAATTTGTGTTTGGCCTCACTCTGACAATGGAGGAGACCGAGGGCAGAAAGGTCAGTGTGGGAATGGGAAGGAGAATTAAAGTGTCCAGCAACCGGGAGATCAGGTTGGTTCAATGTGGTGACTTGGTTCAGTCTGGTTAGCCAACAACACCAGCTGTAAAGGTCTTCCCACATCCCACTTTAGTTCAGACTTTTAGACTTTACAGATACGGCACAGAAACTGAACTAAATTAAACTAAACTCAGACACAAAGTGCTGGGGTAACGCAGCGCATCTCTGGAGAACATGGATAGAGTTTAGACTTGGACAATAGACAATAGACAATAGGAGATTCAGTGAGCAAACTGACCCTTCGGCCCGCTGAGTCCGTGCCGACCAGCAATCACCATGTACCCCAGCACTATCCTACACACACAGGGGACAATTTACAATATGTACCGAAGCCAATTAACCTGCAAAACTGCACGTCTTTGGAGTGTGGGAGGAAACCAGAGCACCTGGAGAAAACCCACGTGTTCACGGGGAGAACGTACAAACTCCGTACAGACAGCACCTGTAGTTAGGATCGATCCCGGGTCTCTGGCACTGTGAGGCAGCAACTCTACCGCTGTGCCACCGTACCGCACTATAGAGTCCGTATAGCTCTTTGCTTTTTGCCTGATACCTTTTCTCAGATGATCAATACATCTTTGAGATCATTTCTAAACGGGTGGCACGGTAGCGCGGCGGTAGAGTTGCTGCCTCACAGCGCCAGAGACCCGGGTTCCATCCTGACCACGGGTGCGTTTGTACGTTCTCCCCGTGACCTGCTTGGGTTTTCTCCGAGACCTTCGGTTTCCTCCCGCACTCTAAAGATGTACAGTTCTGTTGGTTAATTGGCTCGGTATGAATGTAAAATCGTCCCTAGTGTGTTAGTGTGCGGGGATCGCTAGTGGGCGTGGACTCGGTGGGCCGAAGGGCCTGTTTTTCTGCGCTGTATCTCTAAACTAAACTAAACTAAACTAATGGAGCATCTTTCTCTCTCATTTTGCAGAATTATAACTACTGTTACGCTGCATTCGAGCCAACCTATCTCCCCGCTCCAACTCGGAACGGCCCATTCTGGATTCTAGGTGACGTCTTCTTGAGAGAGTTCTATTCCATCTACGATCGTGGCAACAACAGAATGGGATTTGCTAAAGCCGTCTGAGATACCTCCTACCTCCCCCCCCCCCCCCCCCGTCCCAACTGATCCTCCCTGCCCCTGGACGAAGATCAGATCTTCACCTCGTTCCTCGATAACATCAATGATTACTCTTCAATTGATTAACTAGAACCCATTCACCCCACCACTTATCTTTTGATCAAGAGCCTGCACCTTGGTCTCCCGCAGTGATCAGTCGCTGGCACCTTTAGTCGTCCGTGACGTTTTGCTCTTCATTTAATAAACCGCTTCATCCTGTAAGAATGATCATTTGCGCTTGTTCGTGAAAGATAAAATTAAAGCATTGTCAAGAAAAATAAACTCACCTGTGTTGCCCTGGTCGATCGGTAACTCATGAGCACGACTCACGCTGCCCAACTTATGGGAGGCGCTGAGAACATAGAGGGGGTTCGCCACCCACAATGGGGGGGGGGGGGGGGCAGCGTGGGGGAGCTGCCAACAACAATGTGGGGAGGGGGCCTGGTGAGGGGGGAGGGGGGAAGGGGGCCGCAGGGAACTAAAAGGGTTAGAAACATAGACAATAGGTGCAGGAGTAGGCCATTCAGCCCTTCGAGCCAGCACCACCATTCAATATGATCACGGCTGATCATCCAACATCAGTACCCTGTTCCTGCTTTCTCCCCCACATCCCTTGATTCCGTTAGTCCCGAGAGCTAAATCTAACTCTCTCTTGAATACAAGATGAACTGGCTTAAGGGGAGTGAGGAGAGAGGGGCTGCCATGTACGGCAGAAGGCAGTAGATCAGACTGTTCGGCGGTTTTGTGAGTGTGTCGGCACCAACACGTGGCAAGACAATAGACAATAGGTGCAGAAGGAGGCCATTCGGCCCTTCGAGCCAGCACCGCCATTCAATGTGATCATTGCTGATCATTCTCAATCAGTACCCCATTCTTGCCTTCTCCCCATACCTCCTGACTCCGCTATCCTTAAGAGCTCTATCTAGCTCTCTCTTGAATGCATTCAGAGAATTGGCCTCCACTGCCTTCTGAGGCAGAGAATTCCACATATTCACAACTCTCTGACTGAAAAAGTTTTTCCTCATCTCAGTTCTAAATGGCCTACCCCTTATTCTTAAACTGTGGCCCCTTGTTCTGGACTCCCCCAACATTGGGAACATGTTTCCTGCCTCTAACGTGTCCAACCCCTTAATAATCTTATACGTTTCGATAAGATCACTTATCGTGGCATCGCACTGTACCTCGGTACACGTGACACGTGAGAGTAAAGTGTGACACAAAATGCTGGAGTAACTCAGCGGGTCAGGCAGCATCTCTGGAGAGAAGGAATGGGTGACGTTTCGGGTCGAGACCCTCCTTCAGACCGAGAGTCGGGGGAGAGGGAGTCACAGAGATAAGGAAGGGCAAGGTGTGAAAACAAGACATCACGTGGCTGTGGTAGCGAGCCTGGGTCGTGGAGCTGGCGAGCAGGAGGAATCACAGGGAGGGGGGGGGGGGGCGCAGCGAGAGAGAAGGTTCCAGAACTCCCATCAAAGAGGGGAGGAGAACTTCTTCCAAGTAGGCGTACCTTGAGGAGATTTTGCAGTGAAGTTCTCCTAGTGTGTGTAGGATAGTGTTAGTGTGCGGGGATCGCCGGTCGGCATGGTCATGGTGGGCCGAAGGGCCTGTTTCCGCACTGTATCTCTAAACTAAAGTATCTCCAATGTCAATGGTACAGAATGATAAGAGAACCACTCGTAATCTTCAATCAGCAAACAACAAACATGCCAGGATGAAACCAAAATGTTTCTGCAACTTTCCATGAACCCTAGTCCTCGACAGTCAGTGATACACCAACTCCCAACATGGCCGAAACGTACAGTCGTAGAGTAACACTGCACGGAAACAGGCCCTTCGGCCCAACTCGCCCACACCGACCAAGGTGCCCCATCTACACTAGTCCCACCTGCCCACGTGTGGCCCATATCCCTCTAAATCTTTCCCATCCATGTACCTGTCCAAGCGTCTTTAAATCCCTGTGGCACGGTGGCGCAATGGTAGGGTTGCTGCCTCACAGCGCCAGAGACCCAGGTTCAATCCTGACTACCGATGCTGTCTGTGTGGAGTTTGCACGTTCTCCATGTGACCTACATTGGTTTTCTCCGGGTGCTCCGGTTTCCTCCCACACTCCAAAGACGTGCAGGTTTGTAGGTTAATTAGCTTCTTTAAAAATTGTTCCCAGTGTGTAGGATAGAACGAGTGTGCGGAGATCACTGGTCGGCACGGACTCGGAGAGCCGAAGGACCTGTTTCCACCCTGTATCTCTAAACTCAATGCTGTTGTACCAATGTACCTGCCTCAACTACCTCTTCTGGCAGCTCCTTCCATAGACCCACCACCCTCTGTGTGAAAAAGTCACCCCTCGGGTTCAGTGGGTATTTTTAAGGCAGAAATTGATAGATTCTGCGGTGGTTCAGCGGTAGAGTTGCTGCCTTACAGTGCCCGGGTTCCATCCCGACTACGGGCGCCGTCTGTACGGAGTTTGTACGTTCTGCCCGTGACCTGCGTGGGTTTTCTCCGAGATCTTCGGTTTCCTCCCACACTCCAAAGACGTGCAGGTTTGCAGGTTCATAGACATTTTTAATTGTCCTGTGTGTGTGTAGGGTGGCGTTAGTGTGCGGGGATCGCTGGTCGGCGCGGACTCGGTGGGCCGAAGGGCCTGTTTCCGCGCTGTATCTCCAAACTAAACTAAAATTAAAAAAAGATAAAGAGTTTGCTCAAAGCCGCAGCCTCATTCTCTTTTGTCCCAAACCAACCCCTTGTAAATGTGGAATTCTTTGCCACAGACGGCTGTGGAGGCCAAGTCAATGGATATTTTAAACGCAGAGATAGATAGATTCTTGATTAGTACGGGTGTCAGGGGTTATGGGGAGAAGGCAAGAGAATTGGGTTAGGAGGGAGAGATAGATCAGACATGATTGAATGGCAGAGTAGACTTGATGGGCCGAATGGCCTAATTCTGCTCATAGAACTTATGAACTTGTACAAGGTACACTCGTACTGTATCTGAGATGCTTATCTAAGATGTGTCTGAGTGCTTATGTACAGTGATACTTGTACTGAACTGGATACAAAAATGAATTTCACAGCACCTCGGTCGGTACACGTGGCAAATACAGTTCCAGACCAGAGCTTATTACGTAGAGAAAAACAAGACAGAATACCAATTTCTGCGTTGCGATTATTCTTTATTGTTTCCCGATAACAAATCATAGAAATATCAATCATCGTGATGAAGAGTTATATTTCGGAGCAGATGCTGGGCAGAGCTGAGGGCTGGATCATCAATAACCAAACCTCACCCAGAGTCAATGAACACACAGTGAGATCTAAAGGAAAGGGAGTGGGAACGCTGAACGAGTGGGAAACTGGTGGGGAATACTCAGCAGGCCAGGCAGCATTGCTGGAGAGAGATACAGAGTCAACGATTCAAATTGACACAGGGTCTTTGACCTGAAACAGAGGTCTGTTAAACCCCTCTCTCCACAGATGCTGCCTGACCTGCCGAGTATTCCCCACCAGTTTCCCACTCATTCAGAGTTCGGCTTTAAAACTTGGGAGCTGAATTAATCATTTACGCGCTGGAGGCTGTAATATTGCCAACAAGATGTCCTATTGCATAATATTTACACCCGGCACGGTGTCGTGGTGAGCAGAGCCAGAGACCCGGGTTCGATCCTGACTAGGGGGGCGCTGTCTGTACGGAGTTTGCACGTTCTCCCTGTGACCGGGTGGGTTTTCTCCGGGCGCTCCAGTTTGCCCCCACACTCCAAAGACGTGCGTGTTTGTAGGTTAATTGTAACTCTGTCGGCGCCCTATAGGTGGTGACTCTTTGCATACCCTGTGTGTGGTACGCAAGACGAAGATCTATCACAATGACGTGTCTCAGGCAATAATAAAGTATCAATCAATCAGTCAATCAGTCAATTGTAAATTGTCCCTAGGATTGTGTTAGTGTGCGGGGTGATGGCCGGTCAGCACGGACTCGGTGGGCCGAATGGCCAGTTTCCGAGCTGCATCTCTAAAGTCTAAACTAAAGCTCCCTATAATCCTCGATGCTTTGTCCTATTAAGTCAATGTGCCAGAGTTGTCAGCGGGGTAAAGAGTGGGCAACCTTTACCCCACTCGTTAACGAGGGAACGCTTGTTACGCGGCCTCAGCAAAGCCGATCCTGTTGTTCCCGCGGTCGAAAACCGAGTAGAAGGCGCCCAGGAAGACGTCTCCGAGGATCCACAGAGGCCCGTCCTGGGTGGGGGGGCGGAGGTAGGTGGGTTCAAAGCCCGCTGTGCAATACCCGCCGCTCTGCAAGGCAAAGATTGACGGTCAGTCTCAGGCTGATTATTGCCACTGGGGCCGGGGTACAGTCAAAGCCTTGCCTGCTCTCCAATCAGAACACATAACAAGATCAAGATTCAAGATCAACTTATTGTCACGTGTACCAATTAAGGTACAGTGGAATTTCAGTTACCGTGCACAAACACAAAATCAAGCCAATTGCATGTGAAGGTTGACACAAAATGCCGGAGTAACTCAGCGGGTCAGGCAGCATCTCCGGAGAGAAGGAAAGGGTGACGTTTCGGGTCTGGACCCTTCTTCAAACTCAACCCTCTCAACCCCTCTCGACCAGAAACGTCATCCATTCCTTCTCTCCAGAGATGCTGCCTGTCCCGTTGAGTTACTCCAGCATTTCTTGTCTATCTTTGGTGTAAACCAGCGTCTGCAGGTTCCTATTAAACCCCCCCCCCCCTCACCCCCCCATCACCTTAAACCTATGTCCTCCAGTTCTTGTTTCCCCTTCTCAGGATAAAAGGCTGTGCTCTTACCCTCTCTATTCCTCTCGTGATCTTGCACGCCTCTCTCAGATCACCCCTCATCCCCCTGCGCTCCAAGGAATAAAGACTTGCTTACCTGGAGGATGTACACACTTGGAGGAATCTTGAATTCAGCTCCATTGATAACAAAGGTCAAGGCAGGCATCTCTGCAACACTGTTACAGTCCACAACAAACTGTAAAACAAACAACTGCATTCAGGATTCAAGAATCAATTCATGCAGAGGATAAATAGAATGGGGCGTTCCATTTAAAACAACAGAGACAGAGTGCTGGAGTAACTCAGCGGGTCAGGCAGCATCTGTGGAGGACATGGATAGGTGACGTTTCACAGAGTGCTGGAGTAACTCAGCGGGTCAGGCAGCATCTGTGGAGGACGTGGATGGTCAAGGAGCCAGCGCTGCCGTTGCAGCTGCGGCTTGCCTGCAGTCCGTCTGTCTTTTGTGTTTTTTGTTGTTTTTGTATGAATTGTAGTTTTAATATGGTGTAATGTTTGTATGTTATGTTTGGGGGTGGGAGGGAAGGAACGGGAACTGTAAAATTCTCTCTCCCGAACGGAGACCCGACCTTTGTTCTGTGTCGTGTCTCCGTTCCCGTTGCGGCCTACCACCAGCCATGCACCTGGGACCACCTGGGGCTCTGGTTTGCAGAGCCCGCAGCCTGGACTCACCACCTGCGGCGCTGGCCGCCTTCGGATGCTGCGGGAGCGGCTGCGATTCGTCTCCGGAGGCTCCGGCGCGGGCCGCATGGACGTCGGAGGCCCGCAGGCCCCTGGGTGGGGGCTGACATCGGGAGCTCCGGCAGCGGCAGAGGCAGCGTGTTCGCCTGCCCCGAATCGCGGGGCTTGGGTCGGCCCGCCGCGGACCTTTCACCGTCCGGCGCGGCCTGGAATAGGCCGTGGACCTTTCACCGTCCATCGGGGGCTTCAATATCGGGAGCCCCGACCGCCCCGACATGGCAACTCCAACAGCCTGACCGCAGGAGAAGACGGCAGGGAAGAGAAAAAGACATTTTTGGCCTTCTATCACAGTGAGCAGGGACTGGAGGAGACTCACTGTGATGGATGTTTCTTTTTGTTTGGTGTTAGTTGTGATTGTATGTGTTATTGCATTTTTATTGATTATTCTTATTGGTCTTATTGTTTAACTGTGGGTAATGTTTCATTTCACTACACATTTATGTGTATGTGACAAATAAACCACTATTGACTATTGACGTTTCACAGAGTGCTGGAGTAACTCAGCGGGTCAGGCAGCATCTGTGCAGAACATGGATAGGTGACGTTTCACAGAGTGCTGGAGTAACTGAGCGGGTCAGGCAGCATCTGTGGAGAACATGGATAGGTGTTCTCAAGTCGGGACCCTTGTACTGTCTGACACCTTTTGTACAAAGTGTTGTCCCTCCATTATGTGGTTGGCCTCATTCTGGCAGTGTTTAGTTTAGTTTAGTTAAGTTAAGTGAAGTTTAGTTTAGTTTCGAGATACAGCCAGAAACAGGCCCTTCGGCCCACCGAGTCCACGCCGACCAGCGATCTCCCCGTACACCAATTCTATCCGACACACACTAGGGACAATTTCCAGGGGCCAATTAACCGAATTTAACTCCCCTTCTCATTCCCATCCCACACGGGAATGTGGAGTGTGGGAGGAAACCGGAGCACCCGGAGAAAACCCACGCAGGTGGGTACAAACTCCCTACAGACAGCACCCGTAGTCGGGATCGAACCCGGGTCTCCGGCGCCATGAGGCGGTGACTCTACCGCTGCGCTGGTCCGGTCACTGAGGCTCACGGCTACTGACCTCTCCGTACTGATTCTCAGAGGCCCCGATCTCCGTCAGCAACGGCCTGAGGTACTGGTTGGGCACGGTGATCTGGGATGTGCCCGTGTCCACAATGGCTTGGCACCCCTGGGCGCAGAAGGCCGATTGCCCGTTCAGGAGCACCCTAGGGTGAAGAATCACACTCATTATCCCACCCGCCATGAAGGCAGTCACCGACGGCTGTGGAGGTCAAGTCAGTAGGGTAGGAGAAAAACTGCAGATGCTGGTTTAAATCGAAGGCTGACACAAAATACTGGAGTAACTCAGCGGGTCAGGCAGCATCTCTGGAGAGAAGGAATGGGCGACGTTTCAGGTCGAGACCCTTCTGAAGGGTCAGTCTGAAGAATGGTCTCGACCCGAAACGTCACCCATTCCTTCTCTCCCGAGATGCTGCCTGACCCGGTGAGCTACTCCAGCATTGTGTGTCTGCCAAGTCAATAGGGGCTTTTTAAGACGGAGGTAGACAGATTCTGGATTAGTACGGGTGTCAGGGGTTACGGGGAGAAGGCAGGAGAATGGGGTTAGCAGGGAGTGATAGATCAGCCACGATTGAATGGCGGAGTAGACTTGATGGGCCGAATGGCCTAATTCTTCTCCTATCACGTATGAACTTGTGAACACCGCACATAAATACAATCAAGCCAAACTCAAGTACAATAGGTAGGAGAATGGGGTAATGGGGTTGCGAAGGAAAGATAGATCTGTCTTGATTGAATGGTGGAGTATAGTTTAGCTTAGTTAAGTTTTCGTTCAGTTTAAAGATACAGCGCAGAAACAGGCCCTTCGGCCCACCGAGCGTGCCGACCACTAACACGAACACTAGTGATCCCCGCACACCGACACTATCCTACACACACTAGGGACAATTTACAAATTTCACCGTAGCCAATTAACCTACTTGAGACGTATTTGAGAGACATATGTGGGAGGAAACCAGAGCACCCAGCGAAAACCCACGCAGGTCACCTGTCGATTCCAATGTTCCAGTACAGCTCTTGGATCACCGGAGCCCAGTGGATTTGACCCGTGTACAGCTTCTCGTCCACTCCTCCAAATATCACCTCACCTCCGTTGTTGCTGTTTGGATCCCTGGAAATAAAGGGGATAGTTTGGGCTGCCTTGTAGCATCTCGCAGTGTGGAGAAATGTGGGGCAGTTCAGTGGCGCTTGATTGCACCGTTCCCATGCTAAGCACGAATTCCCGATCTTCCGATCAACCTTGTGGCGGTCCTCGCGCTTTTTTTAAGTTGCACTTTCTCTGTAACTAACAAGATATTCTGCTAGAACGTAGAACCTAGAGCACTTCGGCCCACAATGTGTGTGCAGAACATGATGTCCAGCTGAACTGATCCCAACTGGATGCCCGTGATCCATATCCCTTTGTTCCTTGCGCTTCCATGTGCTTATCCAAAAGCCTCTTAAAAACCACTATCGTATCTGCCTGCACCACCACCCCTGGCAGCGCGTTCCAGGCACCCACCAACCTCTGTGTAAAACACTTGTTCTTAAGAATTTTATATATTTTCTATCAGATCCCTTCTCATCCTTCTAAATTCCAGTGAATACAAGCCCAGTCGACCCATTCTTTCATCATATGTCAGTCCCGCCATCCCGGGAATTAACCTGGTGAACCTACGCTGCACTCCCTCAATAGCAAGAATGTCCTTCCTCAAAATGGGAGACCAAAACTGCGTCCAATACTCCAGGTGCGGTCTCACCAGGGCCCCACCAATAGGTCATACTGCAGGTTGTCCTACCTGTAAGGGGAAAAAAACTGCAGATGCTGGTTTAAATCGAAGGTGGACACAAAATGCTGGAGTAACTCAGCGGGACAGGCAGCATCTCGGGAGAGAAGGAATGGGTGACGTTTCTGGTCGAGACCCTTCTTCAGACCCACCCAGGTAGATTGTCTGCCTGTTTTTATAAGTTGTTGTCCTACCTGCCCAGGTAGACGGAGAAGAGGGGTGCAGCCAGGAGGTTGTGGTCCATCATGCTGTCAAACACAGGCATGGCCCTTCCTGACGACAGGGCGGGGTAGGCCAGACCCAGGATGCCATCGAACGGAGCGTAGTAGAAGTTGCTGCCTGGCTCACTCTGACTCAAACCCAACTCCTGGTTCGAGATCGAAATCCCAGCAACCTGAGTAAGGAACGTTAGCGGTGAGAAAACATGTTGCCGGCTCTTTAGTTTAGTTTAGTTTAGAGATACAGCGCAGAAACAGGCCCCTCGGCCCACCGAGTCCGCGCCGACCAGCGATCCCCGCACACTAACACTGTCCTAAACACACACTAGGGACATTTGTTACACAAACACCAAGACAATTAACCTACTAACCTGTACGCCTTTGGAGTGTGGGAGAAAACCAAAGATCTCGGAGAAAACCCACGCAGGTCACGGGGAGAACGTACAAACTCGGTACAGACAGCACCCGTAGTCGGGATCGAACCTATTAAATCTTTTCCCCTTCACTTTGAACCTATGTCCTCTGGTCCTCGATTCCCCTATTCTGGGCAAGAGACTCTGTTCGTATACCCGATCTATTCCTCTCATGATTTTGTACACCTCTATAAAATCACCTCTCATCCTCCTGCGCTCCATGGAATAGAGGCCCAGCCTACTCAACCTCTCCCTGTAGCTCACACCCTCTAGACCTGGCAACATCCTCGTAAATCTTCTCTGAACCCTTTCAAGCTTGACCATATCTTTCCGATAACAAATGGTGCCCAGAACTGAACACAACACTCTAAATGCGGTCTCACCAACGTGTTGTACATCCGCAATGTGACCTCCCGACCACCCAACCCTTGAAATGTGACCTCCCGACTACATAACTCTTGAAACGTGACCTCCCGACCACCCAACCCTTGAAACTTACGTTCACTGTGTCATATCCAAAAAATCCAGAGAGACTCCCGGAGCCGTAAGAGAAGCTGAAGGTTTGCCGACTGGAGCGGTATGTGGAGGAACGTGAGGGGTTAAATCTTGCATGGTTACCTGAAAGGGAAAAATAAAGAATCCTTAGTATCGTTAGTTCAAGGGACACACAAGGACCCTGTGAGGCAGCAACTCTACCAGTCAGTCAGTCCGTCAGTCCGTCAGTCAGTCAATCAGTCAGTCAATCAATCAATCAATCAATCAATCAATTGATCAATCAATCAATTGTTAGTCAATCAATGTTATTCCATGTTGATTAATTAGTCAATGGACTGATCGGTCAGTCAATCATATTGCTTACCACAGGGCGCGCTGTTGCAGTAGACGGACGGGACCCAGAGATTGGATGAGCCGGTGTCAAACAGCACGGTGAAGCTCTGCGGTGGACTGCCCACACTGATCGACCCATAGTAGAAACTCTAAACCACCAGGAGAAAACATCGGCTTTACCACAGTTACTGCCTGAGATAGTTACTGCGGACAGAGTTAGGCACAGATCTTAGGGCTCACGGAATCAAGGAATATGGGGGGAAAGCAGGAACGAGGTACTGATTCTGGATAGGAAAAGAACTGCAGATGCTGGTTAAAATCGAAGGTTGGAGTAACTCAGTGGGTCAGGCAGCATGTCGGGAGAGAAGGAATGGGTGACGTATTGGATCGAGTTGGCAACCCCAGGGCTGAAGGGCCTTTTCCTGCACAGTGCCATGTTCTAAGTTTTAAATTCCTGTGGCATTTAACCCTTTGAAGTCTAGTTCAGTGCAGAAGAGGGGATTGTTTGTAGACTTTTGGAATAGAGAACCAGATGACATAAGGTGAGGTGGGGGGGGGGGGAGTGGAAAGATTTAATAGGAACCCGAGGGGTAACTTTATTACACAAAGGTGATGGGTGTATGGAACGAGCTGACGGAGGAGGTAGACACAAAATGCTGGAGTAACTCATCGGGACAAGCAGCACCGCTTCTTTAGACCCGAAACGTCACCCATTCCTTCTCTCCAGAGATGCTGCCTGTCCTGCTGAGTTACTCCAGCATTGTGTGTCTGTCCTTGGTTTAAACCAGCATCTGCATTTCCTTCCTTCATAGTACATGGATAGGTCAGGTTTGGAGGGATTATGGGCCAAACGCAGGCAGGTGGGACTAGTGTAGCTGGGACATGTTGGCCGGTGCGGGCAAGTTGGGCCGAAGAGCCTGTTTCCACACTATATCACTCTATCACTCTATAACACGGGCTGGTGGGACCAGTTTAGCTGGGACATGTTGGCCAATGTGGGTAAGTTGGGCCAAAGGGCCTGTTTCAAAACTGTGTCACTCTACGACTCTATGACTTTAGGACTCTATGTCTCTATGACTTACATTCTTGGAGTTGAGCAGCGGTTCATATCCGGTCTCTGCCTGGTATTCAGGGTACAGCGCTTGGTATTTCAAGGCAGGGTCATACTTGTGAGATTCCCGGAGGTTTTCCAGCTTCCCCACTTCCTTGAGGATCGTTCTGACGGATTTGGCCTTGTGCAGCGACATTCTGAAACGGCAACAACAGTATCGTGACGCTCCCGCCTTTCCTCTGTGACCCGAAATTCACAACCGGGCAGCGCAGCGGTAGAGTCGCTGCCTCACAGCGCCTGGAGTCCCGGGTTCGATCCTGACTACGGGCGCTGCCTGTACGGAGTTTGTACGTTCTCCCCGTGACCTGCGTGGGTTTTCTCCGGGTGCTCCAGTTTTCTCCCACACTTCAAAGGTTTGTAGGCAAATTGGCTTCAGTTAAATTGTCCCTAGTGTGTGTAGGGTAGTGTTAGTGTGTGGGGATCGCTGGTCGGCGTGGACCTGGTGGGCCGAAGGGTTGAAAGGCTGGAGCGATTGGGCTTGTATACACTGGAATTTAGAAGGATGAGGGGGGATCTTATTGAAACATATAAGATAATTAGGGGATTGGACACATTAGAGGCAGGAAACATGTTCCCAATGTTGGGGGAGTCCAGAACAAGGGGCCACAGTTTAAGAATAAGGGGTAGGCCATTTAGAACGGAGATGAGGAAGAACTTTTTCAGTCAGAGAGTGGTGAAGGTGTGGAATTCTCTGCCTCAGAAGGCAGTGGAGGCCAGTTCGTTGGATGCTTTCAAGAGCTGGATAGAGCTCTTAAGGATAGCGGAGTGAGGGGGTATGGGGAGAAGGCAGGAACGGGGTAATGATTGAGAGTGATCAGCCATGATCGCATTGAATGGCGGTGCTGGCTCGAAGGGCTGAATGGCCTACTCCTGCACCTATTGTCTATTGTCTATTGTCTATTGTTTCCGCACTGTATCTCTAAACTAAACTAAATATGCATCTTAAAGATAGTATTTAGTTTGACCGTTCAAAGTTCAACCAAATTACTTATATATTCAGTTTTGGTCATCCTAAACTGTTTGTAGGAAGGATGTTTAGTTTAGTTTAGAGATACAGCACGGAAACAGGCCCTTCGGCCCACTGAGTCCACACTGGCCATCGATCACCCGTTCACACTGGTTCTATGTTATCCCACTTTCTCATCCACTCCCTGCACGCCGGGGGCAATTGACCAATTACTAAAACCCACATGTTTTGGAGATATGGGATGAAACTGGAGCACCTGGAGGAAACCCACGCGGCCATAGGGAGAACTTGCCAACTCCACACAGGCAGCGTTAGAGGTCAGGATCGAATCCGGGACTCTGGCACTGTGAGGCAACAGGTCCACCACTGTGCCAACGTGTCATTAAGTTTGAAAGAACGCAGAGAAGATTTACATGGATGTTGCCAGGACCTGAGGGCCTGAGCTGTAGGGAAACATAGAAACAGAAACATAGAAATTGGGTGCAGGAGGAGGCCATTCGGCCCTTTCGAGCCAGCACCGCCATTCACTGTGATCATGGCTGATCATCCTCAATCAGTAACCCGTGGCTGCCTTCTCCATATATCCCTTGATTCCGCTTGCCCCTAGAGCTCTATCTAATTCTCTTTTAAATTCATCCAGTGAATTGGCCTCCACTGCCCTCTGTGGCAGAGAATTCCACAAATTGTGGCTGGTGAAATCAGACGCGTTGCACGGGTTAATGACTGACCTGTGAAGACCATCGCAGAGCTGGACACAGATGAGGGGCAGGAGTAGCCACTTCATCTTCGGTCCCTGAAAACGCGGGCGTGGGAGGTTGCCGAGAGTAGAGGAGGTTCTCCGCGATTTCCCTTGCGCCAATCTGTGAAGCCGCCCGTCCCTTTTTATAGTTGACCAGGTGCCACCTCCTCAGCTGAAGGTCACGGTATCTCAGGCCGCAGATTAAACTGCCGAGTTTCTAGTCAAACGGAATGGCAGCAGCAAAATATTTACCCGCTCTTTCCTGTCAAAGATCAAACCGTAAGATAGTCTGAGGAACAGAAGGAAGTTGTGTTAGTTGTAGATGTGCTGGGTTGGTAGTTTAGCAAGGCAAGTTAATCACGGGCGATATATTAGTGGCAAGGTCACTTGAATAACCATTCGAGGAAGTATTCTAGGAAATGTTCTCGGTTCCCTTGAACAAGCTTAGAATCTCCAGGGCACCCTGATAATCCATGATTAATAATCCCCGCTAAAGTGGTGATTCACCATTTGTTGCTGTTCGTATCTAGTGTCTCTCAGTGGGCCCTGAGCTCCATTCATCCAGTGTCTTATCCACCACTCCCTGCACACTAGGGGCAGTTTACATCATTTGATCATAAGAATTAGGCCATTTGGCCCAACAAGTCTACTCCGCCATTCAATCATGGTCCCTCCTAACCCCATTCTCCTGCCTTCTCCCCATAACCCCTGACACCCGTACTAATCAAGAATCTATTTATCTACGCCTTAAAAATATCCATTGGCTTGGCCTCCACAGCCTTCTGTGGCAAAGAATTCCACAGATTCACCACCCTCTGGCTAAAGGTGTCTCTCTCAATGGCTTTATGACTCTACAAAAACTGACGAGTAAAAGCTAAGGGTGGAAAGGCAGACCTGTTTATTTCTTCATGGTAAAGAATTTAAACATTGACCTTCACAGAAATAAGAGTAACTGATTACAACTCGAACATATTTGCTTTCTTAATTGAGATTGGAACCCAAACTGATGAAATCTTTACACTGGGAAAATAATCTACAATGATAGCAGCCTCTGGAACAACAAAAATTAATAACTAATTTGGAGAAAGTCCAAATAAAATCATGAGAGGAATAGATCGGGTAGATGCACAGTCTCTTGCCCAGAGTAGGGGAATTGAGGACCAGAGGACATAGGTTCAAGGTGAAGTGGAAAAGGTTTAATAGGAATCTGAGGGGTAACCTTTTCACACAAAGGGTGGTGGGTGTATGGAACGAGCTGCCGGAGGAGGTAGTTGAGGCTGGGACTATCCAAACTTTAAAGAAACATTTAGACAGGTACATGGATAGGACAGGTTTGGAGGGATATGGGCCAAATGCAGGCAGGTGGGACTAGTGTAGCTGGGATATTGTTGGTGGGTGTGGGCAAGTTGGGCCATGGGCCTGTTTCCACACTGTATCACTGTGTGAATCTGTGACTGTCATTTATAGTATTTCAGTTCAGTTTATTGTCACGTGTACCTCGGTTGCGTTCTATCCAGTCATCAGAAAGACAATACATGATCACAATTGAGCCGTTTACAGTGTACAAGGTAAAACCAGCAAAGTCTGATCATCCGGATAGTCCGAGGGGTCACCAAAGAGACAGATAGCAGTTCAGCAACACTCTCTAGTTATGGTAGGGTGGTTCAGTTACCTGTTCACAGCTGGGAAGAAACTGTCCCTGAATCTGGAGGTGTGTGTTCTCACACTTCTGTTACCTGTTTACATGTTACCTGTAACATGGTCCATTTTTAAATTTTAATAGACAATAGACAATAGGTGCAGGAGGAGGCCATTCGGCCCTTCGAGCCAGCACCGCCATTCAATGTGATCATGGATGATCATTCTCAATCAGTACATTTTGACTTTGAATCAGCATCCTGTCAAAGGCCTCAGGAGAAATAAAGGCGAATGATGCCACGATCTTACACTACAATCTCTACACCACTACCTCAGCCTTCTATGAGCACAGATTGGAGGAACAGCACCTCATATTTCGCTTGGGCAGCTCGCAACCCATCGGTGTGAACATCGACTTCTCTAACTTCAAGTAACTCCTGCTCTCCCTCTCTCTCCATCCCTCCCCCCCATCCTAGTTCTCCGACCAGTCCGACTGTCTTCCTGATTAAATGTTATCTCTGTACGCTTCATTGCTACCCGCCTCTTGCTTCCGTTGATCTCTTCTACATTTTCCTGGATCTCCCTCCTCTTTGTTGTCTCGTCTTCACGCCTTGCCCTTCCGTATCTCCGAGTCCCCCTCTCCCCTGACTCTCAGTCTGAAGAAGGGTCTCGACCCGAAATGTCACCCATTCCTTCTCTCCGGAGATGCTGCCTGACCCGCCGAGTGACGGCAGCATTTAGTGTTCGGGTCGCCAACTGTCCCGTATTAGCCGGGACATCCAGTATTTTGTGCAGAATTGGTCTGTCCCTTACGGGACCTGCACCTTGTTCTGTAATAGTGGGGTTGGCCAACTTCCTCACTCCCCAACAAGACACAAAGGGCGGCAATGGCGGCAATGGCAGCAGCCATTGGTGAAGCGGGAGCACGTGACCACTGACTGGGTGAGGTCACGTAGGGCGTGGGGCGTTGCCGGCAGCCATTGGTGAAGCGGGAGCACGTGGCCGCTGGCTGGGTGAGGTCACCTAGGGCGTGGGGCATTGACATCACCCTTTGTCTCTTGTTTGGGAGTGAGGAAGTTGGCGACCCTCTTTCGTGTCCATCTGCAGTTCCTTCCTACACAAACCAAACCAGTGTTGGGCATAGCTCACAAGGACTCCTGGCATCCCGCAACCTTCTGGGCCAGCCCACAGCGTGGGATCTTGTGCGTAAGAGTGGAAGGTTGGAGAGGAAGAGATAACAAATCGTAGATTTGAATCACGAAGAAGACCTTGCCAACAAAGTAACCTTCAGTTATTTGAAAGGACGTTGATTTATTTATCTTTTATTTCCACATATTTTCCAATGCTACATGCGTGTGTCGTCTGGTGCGGTGTGTACCACACTGTGTCAGACTGTTTTAGAGATACAGCGTGGAAACACGCCCTTCGGCCCACTGAGTCCGCACCGACCAACGATCCCCGCACACCAACGCCACCCCACACAGACTGGGGACAATTTACATTTATACCAAAGCCAATTAACCGACACACCTGTACGTCTTTGGAGCGTTTTATACCTCTCTGTCGCTCTCCAAAATAGCCCAGTGTGATTTTAAACACCAGACTCGGCAGCAGTTTAATCCCAATGTTCTGTTCATAAACATGGCCTTCAGAACGTGGGAGGAAACCGAAGATCTCGGAGAAAACCCACGCAGGTCACGGGGAGAACGTACAAACTCCGTACAGACAGCACCCGTAGTTGGGATCGAACCCGGGTCTCTGGCGCTGTGAGGCAGCAACAGTGTAGTCTGGTACAGTGTGTAGCACACCGTGTCACCGTGATTTAGTTTAGTTTGGTTTAATTTATTGTGACGTGTACTAAAGTATTGTGTGTAGCTTTTTGTAGTGTGCTAACCAGTCAGTGGAAAGACTATACATTATTATAGGGAGAAACTGCCCCTGAATCTGGAGGTGTGCGTTTTCACACTTCTGTACCTCTTGCCTGTTGTAAGAGGGGAGACGAGGGTGAGACTGGTCCTTGATGATGCTGCTGGCCTTGCCGTAGCAGCGTGAGGTGTAGATGGAGTCAATGGAAGGGAGGTTTACCCACAGCGCTAGAGACAAGGGTTCGATCCTGACCACGGGGGCTGCCTGTGTGTGGAGTTTGCCCGTTCTCGCCGTGACCACGTGGGTTTTCTCCGGGTGCTCCGGTTTCCTCCCACTTTCCAAAGACGTGCGGGTTTGTAGGTTAATCGGCCCCCTAGTGTGTAGGGAGTGGTAGAACATAGAACTGATGTGAATGGATGATGGATGGTCGGCATGGATTGAGTGAGCCAATAGACCTGTTTCAGGCTGTATCTCAAAACTTAACTAAACTTAACTAAATGAGTTAAGAGGGTTTAATTGTCAAATGTACGGGTAACAAGAATCATGGCATGTGTATTGGCTGCAGCATGACAGACCCGTTAATGTGTGAACACGCAGATAAATTAAAAAGACATAATTTATCAAGATCCTCCATTAGGTCTCTGGGATTTTACAACAATCTAGCAGTTTCTTAGTTTAGTTTAGTTTTAGAGATACAGTGTGGATACAGGTACAGAAGATGCCTTCTGCCCACCGAGTCCGCGCCGACCAGTTATCCCCGCACACTAACACTATCCTACACACACTAAGGACAATTTACAATTTGTACCGAAGCCAATCAACCTCCAAACCACTACATCTTTGGAGTGTGGGAGGAAACCGGAGCACCTGGAGAAAACCCACGCAGGTCACGGGGTGAACGTACAAACTCCGTACAGACAGCACCCGTAGTCTGGATTGAACCCCGGGTCTCTGGCGCCGTGGTTGCAGCAACTCTACCTTGTTTAACATGTAGAAAGGCCGGCACAGTGGTAGTTCCATGTGCTATGCTTGTGACTGGAGTAACTGAAGCGGCAATGAATCTCACCCACTTCCAATACATAGAAACATAGCAACATAGAAAGTAGGTGTAGGAGGTGGCCACTCGGCCCTTCCAGCCGGCACCGCCATTCAATATGATCGTGGCTGATCATCCTAAATCAGTACCCCGTTCCTGCTTTCTCCCCATATCCCTTGATTCCGTGAGCCCTAAGAGCTCTATCTAACTCTCTCTTGTAAACATCCAGTGAATCGGCCTCCACTGCATTCTGTTGCAGAGAATCCCACAGATTCACAACTCTCTGGGTGAAAAAGTTTTTCCTCATCTCAGTCTGGCGCCAGCAATGGCCGCTCGTGATCAGTCTGTCTATCCCTTCCTCCATTGTTGTTTTAACCGTATGTGTTAACTGTATGTTTTTAGTGTTCTTTAGCTTGTGGGGGGTGGGGGGGGAGGGTCGGGGGAAACATTTTATCATCTGTTACCTCGACGGAGATGCGATTTCTTCCCGTATCATATCTCCGTCCGCACCGCGGCCTAACACCAAGGAGTTGGCGGCCTTTGATGGAGACCAACTTTCGAGAGCTCCACCGCGGGTGCCTGCGGGACTTACCATCACGGAGCCCGCGGTCCCTTTGCCAGGGATCGACCGCAGAGCTCCAACCATGGGTGCTTGCGGACTTAACATCACGGAGCTCGCGGTCTCTGGTCAGAGACCGACTTCGGGAATTCCAAGCCGCGGGAGTTTCGATCGCCCCGACGCGGGAGTTTCGATCGCCCCGACGCGGGAGTTTCGATCGCCCCGACGCGGGAGTTTCGATCGCCCCGACGCGGGAATTTCGACTGCCCCAACTGCGGACGGTTCGACCCCCCCGTCCGTGGGAGATTAAAGAGGAAGACTGGACTGGACGTTTTTGCCTTCCGTCACAGTGATGAACATGGGGAATCCACTGTGTTGGATGTTTATGTTAACTTTGATGTAGTTGTGTGTTAGATTGGGGCACGAACACAGGATTATCGACGTGGGAAAAGTGAAGGGAGACACTGGGGGCTTTTCACCAAGAAGGTCGTCACTACAGGCGGCCGAGATCGAAACTATCACTTCATGTAAAATGGAACAAGGTAAGTGTTTCAAATGGAATAACGAGGAAATACGAGAAAAATAAAATAAAACATATTTATTGTAAATATTGTGATTTCTTGAGAGGTCGGGAGCTTTTCTCTTGAAGGTTGGGAGGTGTGGGGGCCGGAAATGAAGACAGAAAAGCTCTTGTTTTCAAACTTAAATTCCATATATTTAGTCTTTTCCAAAAACAGGTAAACTTAATTGTTTGCAGACGGGTACACAAAACTAAAACAGGTAGTTAAATCAAAACTGTAGCTTGCTGCCTTCTTACAAAATATAACTCAAACACTGCTTCTCTCCCTCTCCCTCTCCCTCTCCCTCTCCCTCTCCCTCTCCCTCTCCCTCTCCCTCTCCCTCTCCCTCTCCCTCTCCCTCTCCCTCTCCCTCTCCCTCTCCCTCTCCCTCTCCCTCTCCCTCTCCCTCTCCCTCTCCCTCTCCCTCTCCCTCTCCCTCTCCCTCTCCCTCTCCCTCTCCCTCTCCCTCTCCCTCTCCCTCTCCCTCTCCCTCTCCCTCTCCCTCTCCCTCTCCCTCTCTGCTCCAGTCGTTGTCTCTCTGTTTAAATATACTGCTTCCCTTCCCTTTTAGCTCTCTCACTGAGGCAATCAGCTCAACTGGTTCAGCTGGGCAGCAATCAGTGTCAGCAGCAATCAGCAGCAATCAGTGTCAGCAGCAATCAGTGTCAGCAGGGCAGGCAGCCTATGGGTTTTGTAGTCTTTTGCTGGCAGCCATGATGGTTTGTAGTCCTATTTGCATCCACCGGGAGGAAATGTATCTCCCCTCTATGACTCTACCTCTCATGATATCACAATATATAAAGCCAATCAAATGGGGAAAATATACATATGTTTTGCCCTGTGTTATAATTGTTTATACATCAAAGAAGCACTCAGATGTTGGAGGTGTGGGTAATTATATGATGGTAGCACAATTCAAAATTAATAACAGTGTATCTCACATAAATTAACTAACAGGGGGAACTTGCGAGACACTGATCACTGGGTTTCACATTTAATCCACCAAGTGTCCAACAATATTAACTTTTGCCTTTAGCGGGCAGCTTTAAAAATGCTGCGGGAAGCAACAGGGCAAATTCTGAGCATGTCTGCTCAAGAGCATAACATTGGCCTGAATCTGGTGTTAAATATCATTAAATTGGCAGCTTTACTTAAGTTCATTGTCTACACACATGCAGTCTGCTGCTTAAGTTCTGCAGGTTATGACAAATTAGCCACACTCTTTTTCAAATCTATCATTCTGCACATTGTAATTCATTTGAAAGATTTATTCACTCACACTCCAATCCTTAGTGCTTTGTGTCTATTGATATTTGCTCAGATATCTTAAATGACATACTGCAAGTCACCCTATGCTATTGATAAAGTGCATCAGACCAGAAAAGGTGAAGGGTGCTTTTTCACCAAAGGTTGTGTTCTCCTCTTCACGCGAGGGGACATTTATAAGGAGCTCACCTTTGCTTAGCTGCTGTGACAACACTATAACTATGATCCATGCACCCAAGGCAAGGCTGTACAACAAGTTACATGTTCACAGTGAGATTCAAGTGAGATGTTGTTGCAGTGAGGTGACAATATGTACTGGAGACACAAGCGAGTGATGTGGGGGGTGGGGGGGGGGGGGGGGGAGATTGGTAACTTGGGGAAGGGGTGCACAGTGACTTCAAGCGGCCCGTGCCAAACCCACGCGGTTGGTTCCTCGGTCGAATATGGAATAGTATTCTCCAATGAAGACATCTCCAAGAATCCACAGCTCCTCACGACCTCCCAAAGACATGGAGGCAAAGCCACTGGTACAGCTTTCCTGGCCATTGTAGTCGTTCTGCAAGAAAACAGACCAAGGACAAATGAACATGCCGGAAGGAACTGCAGATGCTGGTCTTCATAAGGAATCGGAGCAGAATTAGGCCATTCGGCCCATCAAGTCTACTCCGCCATTCAATCATGGCCGATCTATCTCTCCCTCCTAACCCCATTCTCCTGCCTTCTCCCCATAACCCCTGACACCCGCATTGATCAAAAATCTATCTTAGCCATGATCGCATTGAATGGCGGTGCTGGCTCGAAGGGCTGAATGGCCTACTCCTGCACCTATTGTCTATTGTCTATTGTCTATTCAGAATATCCATCCAGAGAATTCCACAGATTCACCACCCTCTGACTAAAGAAACTTCTCCTCGTCTCCTTCCTAAAGGAACGTCCTTTAATCCTGAGGCTGTGACCTCTATTCCTCGACTCTCCCACTAATGGAAACATCGTATCTTAACTCCGAGATTATATGCACCAGGAAAGAAAAGACAGAATGGGTCTACTTTTTATTCAAAGCAGGCGGCTGGGAGCATTGTTATAGCACGTGCTTTGTGTGTTCATAGTAATTCTGTTCCTTGAATTGTAGAAGATAGACACAAAATGCTGGAGTAACAGGCAGCATCTCTGGAGAGAAAGGAGACGTTTCGGGTCAAGACCCTCCTCAGAGTCTGAAACGTCACTCGTTCCTTCTCTCCAGAGATGCTGCCTGTCCCGTTGAGTTACTCCAGCACTTTGTGTCTATCTTCAATTGTAATCATAATCGAAGATAGATAAATGAATGTTCAGGCAGACCCGTGTTCCCAGGGTGGAAACATCAAACGTTTAAAGTCTAAAGTCCCTTGTTCGGGGTGTACCTTGAGCACGTAGGCAGATGGAGGCAGAGGGTAGTCCACCCCACTGATGGTGAAGGTCACATAAGGCATGCGGGGAAGGTACCTGCAATCCACGTAGGCCTGTGGAACAAAGCATACGTCGTTCAACAATAATCTCCATTAGTCTGACGAAGGGTCTCGACCCGAAACGTCACCCATTCCTTCTCTCCGGGAAACCGTGTCTCAAAAGCAGGCTGGAACTTTATTCCTTGGAGCACAGGAGGCTGAGGGGGTTAGGCAGCTCACAACCCAGCAGTATGAATGTTGACTTCTCTAACTTCATGTAACCCTTGCTTCCCCTCTCTCTCCGTCCCTCCCCCACCCTAATTCTCCGACTAGTTTCACTGTCCTCCTGATTAATTTTTCTGATTGTGTGCCCCGTTGCACCTTCCCCTCAGCTAACAATGCACCATTCTACATATCCTTGAGCAGAGTCTGCTTTAATCTGTCCTTTTCACACCTTACCCTTCCATATCTCTCGTCTCCCTCTCCTCCGATTCTCACTGAAGAAGGGTCTCGACCCGAAACGTCACCCATTCCTTCTCTCCAGAGATGCTGCCTGACCCGCTGAGTTACTCCAGCACTCTGTGAAACATCACCTATCCATGTTCTCCAGAGATGCTGCCTGACCCGCTGAGTTACTCCAACACTTTGTGTCTGTCTAATAGTCTGTATTAATTCTCTAAACTTTATTTCCAAAAGGTTTTCCCACCCAATCTAAAAGTGAAAAGTGATCTTTCAATTCAGTACTAGTGTAAAACATTGCTTTTAGCACATCTGGATCTTAACACATCTGGATCTTAACACATCTGGATCTTAACACATCTGGATCTTAACACATCTGGATGTTAGCACATCTGGATCTTAACACATCTGGATCTTGACACATCTGGATCAATAGACAATAGACAATAGGTGCAGGAGTAGGCCATTCAGCCCTTCGAGCCAGCACCGCCATTCAATGCGATCATGGCTGATCACTCTCAATCAGTACCCCGTTCCTGCCTTCTCCACATACCCCCTCACTCCGCTATCCTTAAGAGCTCTATCCAGCTCTCTCTTGAAAGCATCCAACGAACTGGCCTCCACTGCCTTCTGAGGCAGAGAATTCCACACCTTCACCACCCTCTGACTGAAAAAGTTCTTCCTCATCTCCGTTCTAAATGGCCTACCCCTTATTCTTAAACTGTGGCCCCTTGTTCTGGACTCCCCCAACATTGGGAACATGTTATCTGCCTCTAATGTGTCCAATCCCCTAATTATCTTATATGTTTCAATAAGATCCCCCCTCATCCTTCTAAATTCCAGTGTATACAAGCCCAATCGCTCCAGCCTTTCAACATACGACAGTCCCGCCATTCCGGGAATTAACCTAGTGAACCTACGCTGCACGATCTTGGCACATCGGGATCTTAGCACATCTGGGTCTCAACACATCTGGATCTCAACACATCTGGATATTGGCACATCTGGAACCTTTTCATTGTAACGATGCCCGTGACCTTTAAGGTTTACACTGAAGACAGATTCTATCGGTCTCTCTCCCCATCAGCGCTGACTGACCCGCCGTGCAGTTCCCATAGGAAGTGTGACCCGTTGTGGCGATACTCAGCGGGCAGCACGGTGGCGCAGCGGGTAGAGCTGCTGCCTGACTGCGCCAGAGACCCGGGTTCGATCCTGACCTCGGGAAAAAGACTCTCTGTATTCATGATTTTATAGACTGCTGCAGCATCACCCCTCAGCCTCCTGTGCTTCTGATCTGTGGTTCGATACCGACCTCGGGTACCTTCTGAGTGGAGTTTGCACGTTCTCCCCGTGACCGCGTGGGTTTCCTCCGGGTGCTCTGGTTTCCTCCCGCATCCCAAATACTCGCGGGTTAATTAGTTATTGATTAATTGGTTATTGTATCAATTTTATTAATTAATTGACTGCTGTAAATTGCTCCTAGTGTGTCGGGAGTGGATGAGAGAGTGGGATAACGTAGAACTAGTGTGAACAGGTGATCGCTGGGTGGCATGGACCCGGTGGGCCGAAGGGCGTGGACTTGGTGGGCCAAAGGGCATGGACTCGGTGGGCCGAAGGGCCTGTTTCCGTGCTGTATCTCTAAACTGAACTTAACATTTCCTTCTCAGATAGGCACATAAAGGTGGAGTAACTCAACGGGACAGGCAGCATCTCTGGAGAGAAGGAATGGGTGACGTTTCTGGCCATTCCTTCTCTCCAGAGATGCTGCCTGTCCCGCTGAGTTACTCCAACTTTTTGTGCCTATCTTCAGTTTAAACCAGCATCTGCCGTTCCTTCCTCAACATTTCCTTCCTTAGTTTACTGTGGCTTAGTTTAGAGATCATCTTGAGCTTCTTGTGCGTGCGTAGTGGTGGAGAGATTGGTAGAAACAGGGCCATGCCGTGAACGCCCTTTCCTTGCTCCCAGTTTAGGGATACAATGCGGAATCAGGCCCTTCGGCCCACTGAGCCCACACTGGCCACTAGTTTGATCCTGCACACTAGCGACAATTTACAAAAGCCAATTCATAAGTTCATAGGTTCTCGGAGCAGAATTAGGCCATTCGGCCCTTCAAGTCTACTCTGCCATCCAATCATGGCTGATCTATCCTTCAACACCTTTCTTCCTCCTTCTCCCCCTCATCCCAGACACCCGGACTAATCAATTAACCTACAAATCTTTGGAGTGTGGGAGGAAACCAGAGCATCCAGAGAAAACCCACGCAGGTCACGGGGAGAACGTGCAAACTCCGTACAGACAGCGCCCGTGGTCAGGATGGAACCCGGGTCTCCGGCGCTGCGAGGCAGCGACTCTACCGCCGCGCCACCGTGAGGTAACAGATGATAGGCTTACCATGCCGTTGGATTGCTGGCTTGCCCCGATCATGCGTTGGATTGTGCTGATGGCGTAGCTGGGACCAGTGAGGAGGGAGGTGCCCGTATCGACAATGGCCTGGCATCCATCCTGGCACGCCACCACCTGCCCGTTGATCTTCACGCTGTGAAAAACCACGCACGTTGGTGTTTACACGACCCGCCTGGAGAATGTGTTCCCCTCACAAGTTCACAAGTTTAGTCTGGTCCTAGACTCTCCCACCAGTGGAAACATCCTCTCCACATCCACTCTATCCAGGTCTTTCACTATTCGGTACGTTTCAATGAGGTCCCCCCTCAACCTTCTAAACTCCAGCGAGTGCAGGCCCAGTGCCGACATGACAGAAGCTTTCCTCATGTTCCTGTCATTCAGACTTCATCAGTCAATATTGAGTATTGAGTATAGAGGTTGGGAGGTCATGTTGCAGTTGTATAAGATGTTGGTGAGGCCGCATTTAGCGTATTGTGTTCACTTCTGGGCACCATGTTATTAGGAAAGATGTTGTCAAGCTGCAAAGGGTACATGGAGGATTTACAAGGATTTTGCCAGGACTCGAGGGCCTGAGCTATAGGGAGAGATTAGGCAGGCTGGGACTCGCTATTCATTGGAGCGCAGGAGGATGAGGGGTGATCCAATAATCATGGAAGGAATAGATCGGGTAGACGCATAGATTCTCTTGCCCAGAGTAGGTGAATCAAGGATCAGAGGACCCAGGTTCAAGGTGAAGGGGAAGAGATTTAATGGGAATCTAAGTGGTAACTTTTACACACAAAGGGTGGTGGGTGTATGGAACGAGCTGCCAGAGGAGGTAGTTGAGGCAGGGACTATCCCAATGTTTAAGAAACAGTTAGACAGGTACATGGATAGGACAGGTTTGGAGGGATTTGGGCCAAACGTGTGCAGGTGGGACTAGTGTAGCTGGGACATGTTGGCCGGTGTGGGCATGTTGGGCTGAAGGGCCTGTTTCCACGCTGTATCACTCTATGATCCTATGAGTCTATTATGACTCCATTTACAAAAGTTAATCTAACATTCAGTGCTCCCAATGTGGGCTCCTGTACATCGGCGAGACCAAGCGTAGGCTCGACGACCATTTCGCCGATCTCTTGCGCTCGCACCGCCAACGCCTGCTGGATCAAAGCAGCCACAGCCCGACATAAAAACACCGCGAGTGGTAACTCTGCTCAATAACCAAAAGTCTGTAGCCTCCTTTTGCTTGGTTTATTTCACTCACACGTTTAAACCGTAATGTTGTATTCTTAATGTTTTAATGTTTTATGCTTTATTCTTAATTGTTTACTGTGTGTTCGTGTTGTTACTTGCGAGCGGAGCACCAAGGCACATTCCTTGTATGTGTATATACTTGGCCAATAAACTTATTCATTCATTCATTCATTCAAAAGGGTCATAGAGTGATATGGATCAAATGTGGGCAAATGGATGGGGCATTGGGTCGGTATGGGCGAGTGGGGCCGAAGGGCCTATTTCCGCGCCTTGCGACTCTGTGGCTCTGTGGCACATCCTTACCTGTTGACGAGGATTTGCCAGTAGCCTTGCCTGGTGACTGGAACCCAGTGGATCTGCCCGGTGTAGTGGTTGGGGTCAACACCACCAAACACAACCTCACTCCCGGGCTGGCCACGCTCTCTGCAAATCAAAGGTCGGAAACGAGTTACAAATGGACGGCGTTCCGGAATCTTCCTCACGGCCTCGTCAGTCAAAGGACACATGACGGCTGGAGTTCCAAAATGCTGCAGATTTTGGAATCTGGTGCCAAAACAAAGCGCTAGAGGTCCCGACCCGAAACGTCGGCCAGTCCTTGTCCTCCAGAGATGTTGCCTGACCCATCCAGTTACTCCAACACGCTGTGTCTCTTGCTGTGTCTACCTTCGGTTTAAACCACCATCTGCAGTTCCTTCCTACACATTTGCAAAATTAAAATGCTTTGAAGCCACAAAATGCAGCAAATGTCCATGTTCCACGTGGCAACACACAGGAACCACAGTTCCATGACAGAGAGTTGGTTGATGATTCAGGTCGAGACTGATGCCGGTTCCATCTAAACCATCAACCGCCTCACTGACTACACAGAAGGTCCACGGTGGTGCAGCGGTAGAGTTGCTGCCTCACAGCGCCAGAGACCCAGCTTCCATCCTGACTACGGGTGCTGTCTGTGCAGAGTTTGTACATTCTCCTTGTGACCCGCGTGGGTTTTCTCCGGGTGCTCCGGTTTCCTCTCACACTCCAAGGTCGTGTAGGTTTGCAGGTTAATTGGCTTCTGTAAATTGCCCCCAGTGTGTGGGGTGGAACTAGTGCATGTGGATTGCTGGATCGCTGGTCGGCGCGGACTTGGTGGGCAGAGGGGCTTGTTTCCACACGACATCTCTAAACTAAAGCAAGAATGGCTGAATCCCTCCAGCAGTTTGTAATTTTCCCCCAGATTCCAGCATCTACAGTTGAGGAGTTTAGTTTATTGTCACGTGTACCGAGGTACAGTGAAAAGCTTTTCTGTTGCATGCTATCCAGTCGGGGAAAAGACTGTACATGATTACAATCTACAGTGTACAGATATAGGATAAAGGGAATAATGGTTGGCACAGGATTAAGTCAGAGAAGTTTGATTAAAGATAGTCTGAGGGTGTCTAAATGAGGTAGGGATACAGCGCAGAAACAGGCCCTTCGGCCCACCGAGTCCGCACCGACCAGCGATCCCCGCACCCTAACACTATCCTACACTCACGAGGGACGATGTACAATTCTACCAAGCCAATTAACCTACAAACCTGCACGTCTTTGGAGTGTGGGAGAAAACCGAAGGTCTCGGAGAAAGCCCGCGCAGGTCAAGGGGAGAACGTACAGCAGCACCCATAGTCGGGATGGAACCCGGGTCTCTGGCGCTGAGAGGCAGCAACTCTACCGCTGCAACACCGTGCCGCCCACGTTGATAGGATGTCAACGTCACCGAAACGTTGGTCAACGTCAACCGGAACGTCCCCCCAGCGTCACTGAGGGACTCTTTGCTCAGTCGGAGAGAAGAGTTACGAGCGTCATACCTGGTATCATAAAACGCTGGAGTAACTCAGCGGGACAGGCAGCATCTCCGGAGAGAGGGAATGGGTGACGTTTTGGGTCGAGACCCTTCTGCGGACGAGTGTCGTACCTGGTCAAGTAGAAGGCAAAC